>NC_041019.1:23180598-23390598 GCF_004193775.1 Glycine soja
AAAGGAATGTCCCAGATTATTTCCATGACACACATGCTACAATGATGATTAGGAAATTTTATGCAAAACTAGTCATGCATGCACCCATGTGGACACTCAAGCATCAAGTTTTTATGGTCATGTGACACTAGGGCTCAGGATTCATTTTCCTTATTTAAGTCAACCCAGTGTTTCCAACACATGTTCTTTTATCAATTCAGGCATTCATCCAAGTCCATTTTGGGTGTTCGGGAAAATTTTCACAGCATTCACCCTTCAGGTGTATACACATTTTTTCAACAAAACCCTTTTGTGTTTTGATCGGTGAATCTTTTTCAAAGAAAGAGCTAGAGTTCATTTCTTTTCAAGAGCGTCTTGGCTTTTTAGTCAAAAAAAAAATTGTTCTTGTTTGTTTTTTTTGTTTTGGCCATTTTCAAAAGATTAAAAACAGATCGTAACCTGGACACGGTTGATACCCGAGATTACATTTTATTGAAAAAAGGAATGTGAACGAAAGTACACCAAACTTACACACATTTTTGCGTTTTGGACAAATCATCGTAAAGTAAGTACGACCATATGCCAAAAGCGGTAAATTACTCACAATGCGACATATAACTGCATGTTCAGTTCAATCACAATGGACATAATAATTGGAAGCAGATAATGTCAAATCACAAGGGAAATAACAGAATAAGAAAATAACTGAAAGTAGTAATGAAGGATAAATCACAAGTTTGGCGATCCCGGTCGTATGGCTCCGCCTCTTCCAAGGAAATTCTGAAATTCATCATCCCTCAGCTGCCTCTGTCTCTGTCTGAGGAATGACCATCCCTCGATGGCCTCGAAACGCAACTGATGTTCCACGCTCTGGAATCGGTGTTTGTCAAAGCCTGTGTCGGCTTGCGGGGCCGCACTAGAACCCTCTTCAATGGTGCCCTTCCTGGATTGCTTTGCGGGGAGCTTCTTCATAACCAATTCTAGGTTGCCTCCGAGTAGCGCTTCTTTAACCTCTTGAGCCAGACACGTGATGACTTGTCGGTCACGGGCCTAGTACTTTTGCTTACCTTTGGCTTTGGACTTGGTCGCTCGCTGGTCGGCCACGTGTCATAGGCAACGCTCCAGCCTTTGTAGATGAGATGAGGGGCTCTGGAGGTGGCGGCGGTGCGTCTATTGCCCGTTGTTGGCCATCCCCAGGCTGCTGTGGTGTCTCGCCCTGCGCCTGCCTGGGGGGCGCAGTACTTCTTGATGAAAGCCCGGTTAATAGGGGGCATGATGACTTTGTTGGGGGCGACGAGCACTCTGTAGAATTGACAAAGGCCCGTAATCAGAGTTGGAAACCCCAGGACCCTGTTGGACTTCTCCAGGTCCATTGGGTGCCTTGCAGGCGTGATCCCTACAAACAATAGATGACATCAGAAATTAGTTGAGCGATGTGCATACTTACCTATGTCACGATGGCGTGACCTTGCTGGGGGGGACGGGCACCCGGTAGGACTGACAAAGGCCCATAACCAAAGCTGGAAACCCCAGGGCCCTGTTCGACTTCTCCGGGTCCACTGGGTGTCTTGTGGGCGTGATCCCTGCAAATAGTGGATGTCATAAAAAATTAATTGAGCCACGTGCATACTAACCTATGTCATGACGGCACAAACCAATTGACACTTCGGCAGGGGAAGATCGGAGTTGTGGCGGTGTGCATGATCCACACTAATCTCCTTACAGCGGCTGAGTGAAATCTTGCCCTGGTATGCATAGTAGTTGCACGATAGCCTCCCTCTCTGGTTGTCCTCGCACAGTTGGTCGCCCTCCAATATCAGGGGGTGGCCCAGGAACTGATAAAATCAAACTACTAGCCCCTCACTCGGGAGCGCAGGCCTCGATTAAGCATTAAGGACAGAGGACCTTGAGTTCTCTGAAGGTGCAGAAGTGGAGTCCTATGAAGGCGACAGCGTGTAGCCCTATGAAGGTGAGGCCGTGCAGCCCTCTGAAGGCGAGGACGTGTAGTCCTCTAAAGGCGAGGGCATGTAGACCTCTAAAGGAGAGGACGTGTACTCCTCTGAAGGTGAGGGCGTGTAGCCCTACGAAGGCGAGGGCGTGTAGCCCTCTAAAGGGGAGGACATGTAGTCCACTGAAGGTGAGGGCATGTAGCCCTCTGAAGGCGAGGATGTATAGTCCTTTGAAGGTGAGGGCGTGTAGTCCTCTGAAGTTGAGGACATGTAGCCCTCTGAAGGCGAGGACGTGTAGCCCTCTGAAGTAGAGGACGTGTAGCCCTCTGAAGGCGAGGGTGTGCAGCCCTCTGAAGGCGAGGGCGTGCTGCCCTCTGAAGGCGAGGACGTGTAGTCCTCTAAAGGCGAGGGCATGTAGACCTCTAAAGGAGAGGACGTGTAGTCCTCTGAAGGTGAGGGCGTGTAGCCCTAAGAAGGCGAGGGCGTGTAGCCCTCTAAAGGGGAGGACATGTAGTCCTCTGAAGGTGAGGGCGTGTAGCCCTCTAAAGGCGAAGATGTATAGTCCTTTGAAGGTAAGGGCGTGTAGTCCTCTGAAGGTGAGGACATGTAGCCCTCTGAAGGCGAGGACGTGTAGCCCTCTGATGGCGAGGACATGTAGTCCTCTGAAAGGGAGGATGTGTAGTCCTCTGAAGGCGAGGGCATGTAGCCCTTTGAAGGCAAGGACATGTAGTCCTCTGAAGGTGAGGGCGTGTAGTCCTCTGAAGGCGAGGACGTGCAGTCCTTTGAAGGCGAGGGCGTGCAGTCCTCTAAAGGCGAGGGCGTGTAGTCCTCTAAAGGTGAGGGCGTGTTGCCCTCTGAAGGCAAGGACGTGTAGCCCTCTGAAGGCAAGGACGTGTAGCTCTCTAATGGCGAGGACGTGTAGTCCTCTGAAGGGGAGGACGTGTAGTCCTCTGAAGTAGAGGACGTGTAGCCCTCTGATGGCGAGGGTGTGCAGCCCTCTGAAGGCGAGGGCATGCAGCCCTCTGAAGGGGAGGACGTGCAGTCCTCTGAAGGCGAGGACGTGCAGTCCTTTGAAGGCGAGGGTGTGTAGTCCTCTTAAGGTGAAGGCGTGTAGTCCTCTGAAGGTGAGGGCGTGTAGCCCTCTGAAGGCAAGGACGTGTAGTCCTCTAATGGCAAAGGCGTGCAGCCCTCAAAAGGTGAGGGCGTGTAGCCCTCTGAAGGGGAAGACGTGTAGTCCTCTGAAGGTGAGAACGTGTTGCCCAACGAAGGCGAGGGCGTGTAGCCCTCTGAAGGGGAGGACGTGTAGTCCTCTGAAGGTGAGAACGTGTAGCCCTCTGAAGGCGAGGACGTGTAGTCCTCTGAAGATGAAGGTGTGTAGTCGTCTGAAGGTGAGGACGTGTAGCCCTCTAAAGGCGAGGACATATAGCCCTCTGTTGGCGAGGACGTGTAGTCTTCTGAAGGGGAAGACGTGTAGTCCTCTGAAGTGGAGGACGTGTAGTCCTCTGAAGTGGATGATGTGTAGTCCTCTGAAGGCAAGGACATGTAGCCCTCTGAAGGCGAGGGCGTGCAGCCCTCTGAAGGTGAGGGTGTGCAGCCCTTTGAAGGCGAGGACGTGCATCCCTCTGAAGGCTAGGACGTGCAGTCCTCTGAAGGCAAGGATGTGCAGTCCTCTAAAGGCGAGGACGTGCAGTCCTTTGAAGGCGAGGGCGTGTAGTCCTCTGAAGGTGAGGGTGTGTAGTCCTCTAAAGGTGAGGGCGTGTTGCCCTCTGAAGGCAAGGACGCGTAGTCCTCTGATGGCGAGGTTATGCAGCCCTATGAAGGTGAGGGCGTGTAGCCCTCTGAAGGTGAGGACGTGCAGTCCTCTAAAGGCAAGGACGTGTAGTCCTCTGAAGGTGAAGGCGTGTAGCCCTCTGAAGGCGAGGACGTGTAGTCCTCTAAAGGCAATAGGTTCTAGTACTCAAGGGTCCACCCCTGTGAGAAAGCAAGAGATTGACTCATCGAGAGGACATCCTAAACTTAAAAGTTGGGACATTAGATGTTGGAAATCTATGCTGCTAACATGCTTTTTAGGGATGCAGATGCATGCAACCTTTGTCTTGAAATACGGTAAATGCGGACTTCGTATGCAACAATGTAATGTAATGGAAAGTTGTACAATGTTCATGACATTCTTTCCCTATTTTGTGATTTTGATTTTGATTTGATTTTTTGGAAAACACAGATTGACTGTCCTTTTGAAAGAGGTGATAATTCATGCAACCTTATCCTATCTTTTGCAAATCTCTCCGGGAACTCCCTCAGAGTGTATGTCTTGTTTGATTTAGTCACTCGACCATTTTGGAGTGACGACAATAGAGTTGTTTGACGTTTAATCAATCCATAGAAAACCCAGGGTTTGCCCCCCTCTTTTTACTTAAAAACATCGACGGGTGAGAACTTTTGATCTGCCCCTAGGTTCGCTTGAGATTTATGCATGGTGCCTTTCATTGCCCCAGTGTAGGGCTCTGAGGTATCCATCGTTGTCTTGTTTTCACAACCTTGTAGCAAGGAAGAATGAAAGAAGCGGTTGATTCTCAAGAAACATTTGAAGGATTTTGACGGATTAAGTCAAATGACTCCTATTCTTGATAACTCACTTCTCTCTCAAAAAGACAAACTTTCAGGAATGATAAAATGAGGTCACATGAATGTCTATATTTTTACTTGAAAACACAGTCATTCAAATGCTTTTTTCTTTTTTCTTATTCTGAAACTTATTGTTTTGAACTTTACTCATCATTTTACGGCACCCCCCACCAACGCGTAGGACGAGTAATCTTTGATTGAACGGTCTTGGAAGTCAAAAACTTAGGAGCATAGGTCACTTGAGCAAACAAACCAATGGCCTACACTAACATTCCGGTGGAAGTTGAATAAGCAAAGATGTAACTGTGAGAGGATGAGAAAGACAAGGATGTTAAATTTATCCATATTATTTAGCATTGTAACTGTGGTTTACAATAATGGCATAAACTTGAAAATACTAATGAGTCATTAGAGACATCTAGCAACAACCTTCAAATTGCCCCATGTGTGGCATCTCTTGTCAATGTCAGGATTCACAAGCAATTCTCCTCAAATTTCAATCAGCCCGCATCAATTAGACCTTGCACCTTATGCATTAGGGTCCTACAATGCTCAATGGAATGCCTGGGGGCCCTCCATGATAAGCACATGTTGCATTCGAGTCGTATCCTCTGAAAAATGGAGGTTGAGGAACCTTGGCTGGGGTTATGGCAACCATTGAATTATCGAGTAGATATGGGAGCTAATCAGCATAGGACACTGGAATTGGGGTGAATTCTACAGGCTTTTTCGCTGCAAAATTCATTTCTTGGTTGGTGCTTTGGTTTGTGCTAAAGGTGGTGTTTGGGCATTAGGCGTGTGGTAAGCAGGCAGGCCTTGTGGCTGTTTTGGGGATGGCCTTTGTGGATGATTGGGTGAGAGGGACTGTTATTGGCTGAGTAATGACATTGTTGGGCTGATGGGAAATTTGGTCGTGTAGGAATGGTAGTCACAGCAAGGGTTTCTCCCTCATCCTCTTCATTTTCCCCAGTTTTCGCATTTTGCCCCTTTTCAGACCCACTTCGATCCTTTCACCGGTGAAGACCAAATCTGCAAAGTTTGAAGGTGTGTAACCCACCATTTTTCCATAGCAAAACATTGGTAATGTGTCTACTATCATTGTGATCATCTCTTTCTCCGTCATTGGAGGTGCCACTTGAGCTGCCAGATCTCTCCACTTTTGGGCATATTCTTTGAAGGATTCGTGCTCCTTTTTGCACATGTTAAGTAGTTGCATCATATCCGGAGCCATATCAGAATTGTATTGATACTACCTAACAAAGGCAACCATTAGGTCCTTCCAAGAATGGACTCGGGAAGGTTCCAAGTTAGTATACCAAGTGACAGCTGCCCCTAGTAAGACTTTCTTGGAAGAAATGTATCAGCAATTTCTCATCTTTTGCGTATGCCCCCCATCTTCCGACAATACATTTTCAGATGATTCTTGGGGCAACAGTCCCCACGTACTTATCAAACTCCGACACTTTGAACTTCAGAGGAACGACCATGTTTGGGTACTAGGAACAACTCTTCTATGTCAATAAAGGCATAACCTCTACCTCCTTCAATGGCCCTGAGCCTTTCCTCTAGATGATCCAACTTTCCCATTTCTACCGTAGCAGGAGGGATCTTACCCACTGTGGAATGCAAGGGTTGTGGTTGGGGGCGAAATTGAGGGCCCTCCAAAGTGTTTTGTAGGGGTAGATCACCAACTGCTTGCCCTTCAGTGGCATATCCGAGGCAAGGCTCGAAGTCGGCTAGATTGCGATGGGATATTTCATGTGTCTCCCCCATGGGTTAAGAGACATGTGCATGATCAGTTTGAGGTTGTTGGCTCTCAATGAGTATAGGAGTAGAGTTATTGACATTCTCATTGGGAGTGTACGCCACATTGGGTGGTGTATAGTTGGGAGGCAAGCCATATGGCGGGAAGGCATGCTTGTTTTTTTGCACTAAATAAGGGCCACCCGTACTTCCCAACTCTTTGCCTTCCAGACCTACCATATCTGAGGTTGGATGATTTATTTGGTTAAGGCCATATGGGGGGTCAGGTCCCCCTCAGCAATGGTGCCGGTAGCGACTATTGCAGCCGCATTGACCTCCATCATCATGGCCATTTTCTCTTTCAAGGCCTCCATGTCAGCCTTGATCTGTTCTTGTACCTCCTCTACTTCACCCATTACTCTAGCTCTAGCACGCGATTGGTAAGGGCACCGTAAATCGCATTCTTTCGTTTGATTTAAATGATTACAATTTGGTTTTGAAGGAAAGAATGCAATAGGCAATGCAACCAATTGAAAAGCATGGATGTATGCGAATGATGCACAGTTGAAGTATCGCGAATTTTTACGCAGGACATGGGGTTGAATCAATTTAGATTTTCAACATGGTCCATGACATCTTTGTCAAGGTGAAACTGGAAGTAACAAGGACATCAACAGTCTTAAATATGTTTAGCAGTAGACGAAGCAGCGATGTAACTCCATCCATCTTTTGCCCCAATTTTTTTGCAAGATGGTTACTTCCATACTTGACATTGACTTGATGAACCTTTTCTAGAAAGCATGAGCTTGGTTCAACCCTATAATCCAAGGAATGGCAATTTCGATCGCCAATACTTCGACAACATTTCATAGAGATGAATGACTCGAGCATACTTAAGCTATGCATGGCAAATGTAATTATGAGATTGAGATGCCCGAAGGAACATCTTTTCTTAGTTAATCATGCATTAGGTACCATGTTCAATCATTTTGTTTTTTTAAGTGAAACGGGTTTATGATCCCAACATGGTTGGCTCATGGTACCGAACATATGCAACTAAGAATGCATCGTGAATTTTCATGATTCCCTTTTTTGTTTTTGTTTTGCAGAGGAAAATGCAAGGATCATGCATGAGTAAACATGAAAATAAATGGTATGCAAAAAACATGTTAGATGCAGATGCATAGTGATGAAATGACTTATGCAAAATGCAATGCATGAATATGGTAAGTGACAAATTCAGGAATGATATGTCCATTACGATGCCATGAAGAGATGCTTATACGGAGCATGATATGAATGCATTTACGGACACGAGAGCCCGAAAAATCATCTCTTCTTACTTGCGCATTCGGGGGCGCAGTGCCCCATGTGTGCAGTTAAGAAGGTGATATGGACCTTTCGGCTTCCCGTGCCAAAAGATGAGACCAACATACAAAGCGTGCATGACGACATGATGTAGACGCACAAAAGCACAACACGGGGATGTACACAATATGGCAATATCCACAAATAATCATATAGCAAAGGCGTACATGAAATTTAGGTTATATGCATGGCAGTGTTTAAAAGGCACGCAACGTGTTCACTTCGCGCCCCTATTTTAGGGACCTAAATGGGAGGAACTAAAAGGCTTTTAGTGATAATTCCCAAGGTGGTCATATCTCTCTTGATGGTTTCTAGAGGTATCATCCCCTTCGAAAAAACATATTGCGGCAGTAGGGACTACTAGCAACAATATGTTATCAAAGAGAAAAACTCTAGATGAGGGTTCACTATTATCAAGCAAGTCGGAGACCCAGCATACCCACAGATTCACCTCCACTCCTTATGTTCCCATGGACCCGGGTGTAGGGCCCCTTTTCAACTTACCGTGTGTGAAAAAAGGTGTTGGTGTTGTGTGCATCAAATGAATAAATATCTATCTCATGCATACATTTCAAAAACACACTAAAAACATCAAAGAGATATATACAAGAACGTAAGAGAAATAAAAGGGAACTGACAAAAGAGGAAGTCATGATATTGCACGAGATTAGAAGGCCCAACTCTCTAAAAACAGTCCCCAGTGGAGTCGCCAACTGTCGCAACCTACCCTTCGGCGGGAGGGCGACACAGAGGCTCATGGGTGCGTCTTCCAAGAAAGGAAAATGCGCGGAGTCGCCACCAACGTTTATTCGAGAAAAACGTCGGAAAAACCAAAAAGGTGTGGTCTACGAACTTTAAGTGTGAAAGGTTCGGGAGTTTTTTTTACGCACGGGGAAGGTATTAGCACCCCACGCATCCGTCACAAGGGACGGCAACCTTCAATCAAGTGTGCAAATATGACTTCAAAATTATGTATTTTTCCCTTTTTTATGTCTTTATGATTTTTATGGGTTTTTTGTATTTTTTTATCTTTTTGTGGTCGACAAGAGTGTTTCCCTCGCTCCTACGTATCCTCAATTGCGATGAGGAAATCATACCTACGTAGTTCTTTCAGAACTAAACTTTGGTTAAGTTGTTTTGATCATTTTCCGCAAGATCGATTTTAACCGCACAAAAGTCATTTAAGGCATTGGACCATTAAACGATCTTTTGATTCTTTTGAAAGTAGAGAAACATTAAGGCGTTGGACCATTAACAATCTCGAAACGTTAAGGCGTTGGACCATTAACGATTTCTTGGTTTTTGAAAGGAGAGGAACGTTAAGGCGTTGGACCATTAACGATCTCTTGGGGTGGTTGACAAAAGCGGGGCTTTTGCTCCTACGAATCCTCAATTGCGATGAGAAAATCAAACCTATGCAGTTCTTGCAAAAGCAGTAAAGTTACGTCTTGATTTTATGCTTTTGAACGGTCCATGTTAACCGATAAAAGCAAAGAAGATCGTTTAAGGCGTTGGACCTTAAAACGGTTTTTAGTGATTTTTGTGGACAAAGCTTGATTTATGAGTTGATTTTAGAATTAGCTTCACTTTGGTTATTAGTCAATTCATTCAAGGAAACTTTCAAAGAAAAATGTCCGATTAATTTTTTTGATTTATTTTATTATTTTTTTCAAGATATTTTGATTATTTTATTTTATTTTTGTTTAACCGAGGTTACAGTATGAACGATCGGTTAGATTTTGCTTTAACAGTGATTAAACGAGATTACAACGCAAATGATCGGTTGAAATTCATTTTATCAAAACAAGTAGGAACCACTAAGGGTGGATAGAATGAATTGAAATATTCAATTTCGGGAACTTACCGGTTGAAGACCGAAGAACGAAGAAGAGCGGTGAAGAACGATGAAGAATTTCCACATAATCGCTTACGGAAACGTCTCGGAAGCATTACGGAAGCACCTCGGTTTGGATTTTCTTCACGAAAACACATTTTTTCACCCAAAACAACTGAAATGCATAGCCAAGGGGTCCGGAATATTTTGAAACAGCCCCCCTCCCCTATTTATAGGGAAAAAGGGAGGTGTTTGCCGCCCAGAGGCTTCTTGAGGAAGATTTCAAAGCGCACCCCAATTACTAAGTTCACCCCCTTTTTCATACTTTACGGAAAAGTACGGAAGCCTTACTGATGTGCCATCATTTTCTTCTATTTCTTAAACCCTTTTTGCACCATTTTAATTACTGATTAGTCTTAATTGTCAAATTAATTATACAGTTTTATTATTTGGGCTCATTCAGCTAATTTGATGTTTTTAATCTAATTTCAGGAATTAATGAAACATTGGGCTTAATCCGGATTTTGGTTGTGGACTTGAAGAGGTCAAATAAAGCAGCGCTTACTTTAGTTAATTTCTAATTAGGAGATTGCAATTTTATTTTATGTGGTTCAGTGTTTATTTCGTTTGGGCCAGAATAATGTAATAGGGCCCAGTTACTTTGAGTGACTCTTTTTAAATAGCAACCTTGGGATTTGTGCAAGGCTATTCTGTTAGGCTATTCATTATTCAAGGCTTTGTTTAGGGTTTTCGTTTTTCTGTTCGAATGCTACTGTTCACGTAATGAAATTTTCCATTTTCTGCTTCTAATTACAATTTCGTTCTTGTTTCTTCTTTTGCTTTCATTTACGTTTCTGTTTCATTTACGTTTCTGTTTCATTTACGTTTCTGCTTCATTTATGTTTCTGCTTCTAGTTTCATTTATGTTTTCTGTTTGAATCTATGGAAGGCTAAATATTGTGGTGTTGTTTCCTTTTGAGGACGAAGCTCAACTCTCTTCGAGGTTTTGTTTATAATGTGACTTCCTGGCAGTTTTCCCTTCACCAGTTAACCCACATTCGTAATATTAATCTGTGCACGCTTCGTGTTCGATTAATTTCCTCTGAGCCTAACTTGCGTTCATGCTTAATGGACGAAGGGCTAATTGGTGTATGTGTTGCTTAATCACGTATTGACAACCCTAAGTTGATTTTCGCTTAGTAAATTAAAATAGGGTTGGATTAAGTGGTTAACTGTTAGGGACGAATTCTCCATAACCCAGGACAAGAGAATGGCTTCTGAATTAGAGGAAACAACCCGTTTTTAATATTATCAGTTTCATATTCCAGTTTACTTGTTCTGTTCTTTAAATCACAAAACAAACAAACCCCCCAATCGTTACTGTTACTGCAAGTATATTATGAACATTTGGTTTATCATTGCTCGTTGGGAAACGACCTATGATCACTTCCTAGTTACTGCATTTTCATGTTTATTTGATTCGGGTACGGCCTCGATCAAATTTGGCACTGTTGTCGGGGAGCAGTGTCCAAAGGTTCATAATAGCTAGTGTCGTGTTAGTGTTTAATTATTTCGTATTTTATGTTTAATTGTTAGTGTTGTGTTAGTATGTGTGTTAGTGTTGTTTAGTGTCCTGGTATTTTGTTTAGTGTGTGTTCTGTTTTTAGTTTTTCTGTTAAGCGCTTTCCCTGTTTCAGTTTTGGGTGTTTTGCTGTGAATAATGTTTTGCGACGAACTTAGCGACCACTTTTGCTTGCGGCAAAACAGAGTAGTAGTAGAAATCATGTAGCGACGGATTTTAGCGACCACCCTTGCTGAATTATTTGGGATCTTTTGTTTTAGTAGTTAGAGTTGTTATTTTTGGCTGAATTTTTTTGTGCTAACTTCTTTTAATCTATATTTTGTAGGAAAATTAGCTAGAGCCTTTAGTTTGGTCAGATTTGAGAGTTCCAAAAAAGTAGCAAATTTTGTTTTTGTCCAAACTTCAAACGATCATAACTTTTGCTCCGGTTTTCAGAATCGCAATTATTATATATGTATTTGGGGTAGAAAAAAATTTCCTACGCCATGGCAGCCCTCCATAGGCCAGCTGAAGTCTCCATCATCCAAAAAAGTGATTCTGTCAAAAGTTTTTTATTTTTCAAGTTTTATTCACTTATTTTTCTCAACCTACCATTTTTAGCTTCCATAGTTAGACTTTGAATTTTTGTTTGAAATTTTATGTGCTATCTTCTCATCATTTTATAAGGTTTTTCACAAAATTTCAAGTCATTTGGATATCATTTGAGGGTAGCTATAGTTCAAACCTACACCTTTATTTACATGACAAGGCAACTAGTTGTGCATGCTGAATGTAGTGTATGACTAGAGGCAATCCATCTGACTTACAATCCTTTGATCCTGAGATAGATAGGACATTTCATAGATTAGTTAGGCATCATTTTATACCTTTTGATCATCCTGAGCATTCCATTACTGGTGAATCTGTGCATTTTGTTATTGGTGATTTTGAACATCCTGATTTTGAGCATTATAATTTTGAGCATTCTGATTTTGAACATTCCGAGAACATGGCACAACCTCCACCCCGTGAGAGGACTCTAAGGGAAATGGCTGCACCTGATTTCACCTACGAAAGCTTGTGCATCCAATACCCTGATGAGGATGTCCCATATGTTTTTAAAACTGGACTCATCCATTTGCTTCCAAAGTTTCATGGCCTTGCAGGTGAAGACCCGCACAAACATCTGAAAGAATTTCATATTGTCTGCTCCACCATGAAACCCTCAGATGTCCAAGAGGATCACATATTTCTGAAGGCTTTTCCTCATTCTTTAGAGAGAGTGGCAAAGGACTGGATGTATTACCTTGCTCCAAGGTCCATCACGAGCTGGGATGACCTTAAGAAAGTATTCTTAGAAAAAAAATTTCCTGCTTCCTGGACCACGACCATCAGGAAGGATATCTCAAGTATTAGACAACTCAGTGGAGAGAGCCTATACGAATACTGGGAGAGATTTAAAAAACTATGTGCCAGTTGCCCTCACCATCAGATTTCGGAGCAGCTTCTTCTCCAATATTTTTATGAAGGACTCAGTAATATGGAGAGAAGTATGATAGATGCTGCCAGTGGTGGAGCCCTTAGAGACATGACTCCTACTGAAGCCAAAAATTTAATTGAGAAGATGGCTTCCAACTCCCAACAGTTTAGCACCAGAAATGATGCTATAGTCATTAGAGGAGTGCATGAGGTATCTACAAACTCATCTGCATCATCTGAAACTAAGAAGCTTCAAGGTAAACCAGATGCATTGGTTAACTTGGTAACCCAGCTAGCCTTGAATTAGAAATCTGTACCTGTCGCAAGAGTCTGTGGTTTATGCTCCTCTGCTGACCACCATACAGACCTTTGCCCTTCCATGCAGCAACCTGGAGCAATTGAGCAGCCTAAAGCTCATGCTGCAAACATTTACAATAGACCTCCTCAACCTCAACAGCAAAATCAACCACAGTAGAACAACTATGACCTCTCCAGCAACAGATACAATCTTGGATGGAGGAATTACCCTAATCTCAGATGGTCTAGCCCTCAACAACAACAACAGCAGCCTGCTCCTTCCTTCCAAAATACTGCTGGCCCAAGCAGACCATACATTCCTCCACCAATCCAACAACAGCAACAGCCCCAAAAACAACAAACAGTTGAGGCTCCTCGGCAACCTTCCCTCGAAGAACTTGTGAGGCAAATGACTATGCAAAACATACAGTTTCAACAAGAGACCAGAGCCTCCATTCAGAGCTTAACTAATCAGATGGGACAATTGGCTACACAATTAAATCAACAACAGTCCCAGAATTCTGACAAGTTGCCTTCTCAATTTGTCCAAAATCCCAAAAATGTCAGTGCCATTTCATTGAGGTCGGGAAAGCAGTGTCAAGGACCTCAACCCGTAGCACCTTTCTCATCTGCAAATGAACCTGCCCAACTTCACTCTACTCCAAAAAAAGGTGATGACAAAAATTTACCTAACAATTTTTGTGCAAGTGAATCTTCCACTGGTAATTCTGATTTGCAAAAGCAGCACATCCCTTTTCCATTCCCTCCAAGAGCAGTTCCCAACAAAAAAATGGAAGAGGCAGAGAAAAAGATCTTGGAAACATTTAGAAAAGTAGAGGTAAACATACCTCTGCTGGATGCAATAAAGCAAATTCCAAGATATGCTAAATTTTTTAAGCAGATGTGCACTAATAAGCGGAAGCTTAAAGGAAGTGAACGAATTAGCATGGGCAAAAATGTCTCCGCATTGATTGGTAAATCTGTCCCCCAAATTCCTGAAAAATGTAAAGATCCAGGTACATTCAGCATACCTTGTATTATAGGGAATAGTAAGTTTGACAATGCCATGCTAGATTTAGGAGCTTCTGTTAGTGTTATGTCTCTGTCTATTTTTAATTCTCTATCTCTAGGTCCCTTGCAGTCAACTGATATGGTAATTCATTTAGCTAATAGAAGTGTTGCCTATCCTATTGGTTTCATAGAAGATGTCTTAGTTAGAGTTGGTGAACTGATTTTCCCTGTTGATTTTTATATTTTGAATATGGAGGATGGATTTTCTCAAGGATCAGTTCCCATCATTCTAGGCAAGCCCTTTATGAAAACTGCTAGAACTAAGATAGATGTATATGCAGGCACACTATCCATGGAGTTTGGTGATATAACTATTCATTTTAATATTCTGGATGCTATGAAACACCCATCTGAAGATCTTTCTGTATTTCGTGCTGAAATAATTGACCATGTTGTTGATGAATACATGACTAATCTTTATTCTAATATGCATGCCTCTCATTCTTCATGCATTGAGTCTGAAATTGTACTTGATCATATGTCTGAATTTGATGCTGAGAGTGAATCTGAAATTGATATTGATTGCATGTCTGGTGGTGGTGATGGTGTTTTACCTCTCGAGATTGATTTTATAGAGTCAGATAGAACTAACCATGTTTTAGGAAGTACACATACTTCTGACTTTCTTTATGAGGTACAAGCTGAGAAACCATCTCCTTCTACCACTATCCAGCCGGCCACACCAGAATTGAAGCCTCTGCCATCAAATTTAAAATGCTCTTACTTGGATGATAGCAAAAATTTTCCTGTAATTATATCTGCCTCCCTTGCTGATGAGCAAGAAGAGAAGTTGTTGTCTGTTCTCAAGAAGCATAAGAAGGCTATAGGCTGGACCCTGGCGGACATTCCTGGTATTAGCCCATCCACATTTATGCATTGAATAAATTTAGAGGATGGAGCTAAACCAGTAAGACAGCCACACAGAAGACTCAACCCGATGATTCTTGATGTAGTGAAGAAGGAGATAACCAAGCTTTTGCAAGCTGGAATCATTTATCCTATCTCCGACAGCCAATGGGTGAGTCCCGTCCAGGTAGTCCCAAAGAAGGTCGGCCTCACAGTGATAAAAAATGAGAAGGATGAGCTAATTCCTACTCGGGTGCAGAACAGTTGGAGAGTCTGCATCGACTATAGGAGGCTGAACCAGGTTACCAAAAAAGACCCTTTTCCCCTGCCATTCATTGACCAGATGCTTGAACGCCTGGCAGGTAAATCTCACTACTATTTCCATGATGGTTTTTCTGGTTGTATGCAAATTACTATTGCTCCTAAGGATCAGGAAAAGACCACATTCACCTGCCTCTTCGGCACTTTTGCCTATAGGAGGATGCCTTTCGGCCTATGCAATGCCCCTGGTACCTTCCAGTGGTGCATGATTAGTATTTTTAGTGATTTCTTAGAAAATTGCATAGAGGTGTTTATGGATGATTTCACTGTATATGGATCCTCTTTTGATGGTTGTTTGGATAGTTTGGAAAAAGTTTTGAATAGATGCATCGAAACTAATCTTGTTCTAAATTTTGAAAAATGTCATTTTATGGTTGAGCAAGGTATAGTTTTAGGCCACATTATTTCCAATAAGGGTATTGAAGTAGATCCTGCAAAAATTTATGTTATTTCACAATTGCCTTACCCCTCTTGTGTGCGAGAGGTGCGATCTTTTCTAGGTCATGCAGGATTCTACAGGCGCTTTATAAGAGATTTTAGCAAAGTAGCCTTTTCACTGTCCAACTTGTTGCAAAAGGAGGTGGAGTTTGACTTTAATGACAAATGCAAAGAGGCTTTTGATTGCCTCAAAAGAGCGCTGACTACCACCCCCATCATCCAGGCACCCGACTGGACAGCCCCTTTTATGCTTATGTGTGATGCATCAAATTAGGCATTGGGGGCTGTCCTTGCTCAGAAAATTGATAAATTGCCCAGGGTGATGTATTATGCTTCTAGGACTTTAGATGCTGCCCAAGCGAATTATACTACTACTAAGAAAGAGCTTCTAGCCATAGTTTTTGCTCTTGAAAAATTTCGATCTTATTTGCTTGGTACCCGGATTATTGTTTATATTGACCATGCAGCTCTAAAGTACTTGTTGAAGAAGGCTGATTCTAAGCCTAGGTTGATCCGATGGATGCTCTGGCTCCAAGAGTTTGACTTGGAGATCCATGATAGGAGTGGAGCACAAAATTTAGCTGCTGATCATTTGAGTCGGATCGAGCGTGTATCTGATGCGGATTCACCCATTCGGGATGATTTCCCGGATGATCATTTGTATATACTGTATAGTATTTCTGACTCTCTTTCTACTCCCTGGTTTGCTAACATTGTCAATTATTTAGTTGCTTCTATTTTTCCTCCCTTAGCATCTAAGGCCCAAAAAGATAAAATTAAAAGTGATGCTAAGCATTTTATTTGGGATGACCCCTACTTGTGGAAATTGTGCAGTGATTAGGTCATTAGACGATGCATTCCAGATCATGAGATTGACTCAGTCCTGCAGTTCTGTCATTCTTCCGCACCGGGAGGTCATCTAGGTGTTCAAAGGACAGCTCGCAAAGTGCTTGATTGTGGCTTTTATTGGCCCACCATCTTTAAAGATGTGTGGAAGATCTGCATCACTTGTGAGCAGTGTCAGAGAGCAAGAAATACACTTACATGGAGACAACAAATGCCTCAACAACCTATGCTATTCTGTGAGGTGTTTGATGTCCGGGGTATAGATTTCATGGGCCCTTTTCCTGTCTCTTTTGGTTATGTTTACATTCTCCTTGCAGTTGACTATGTTTCAAAATGGGTGGAAGCCAAGCCCACTAGAACTAATGATGCTAAAGTTGTTGCAGATTTCATCAGATCTAATCTATTTTGCAGGTTTGGAGTACCTAAAGCAATTGTTAGTGATCAAGGAACCCATTTTTGCAACAGAACAATGCATGCCTTGCTAAAAAAGTACGGGGTTGTACACAGGGTATCCACACCATACCACCCCCAGACCAATGGACAGGCAGAAATTTCTAACATGGAGATCAAGAGAATTTTAGAGAAGATTGTGCATCCAAGCAGGAAAGATTGGAGTACCAGGCTTGATGATGCTCTTTGGGCACATCGGGCTGCCTACAAAGCACCCATAGGAATGTCTCCTTATCGGATTGTCTTTGGAAAGGCATGTCATCTTCCAGTGGAAATTAAGCACAAAGCATACTGGGCAGTGAAGACTTGCAACTTCTCTATGGATCAAGCTGGTGAGGAAAGAAAGTTGCAACTGAGTGAGTTAGATGAAATCCGCCTAGAAGCCTACGAGAATGCCAAGTTCTACAAAGAAAAGACCAAGAAGTTCCATGATAGCATGAGAGTTAAGAAGGACTTCATGGTTAGGAAAACAGTGTTATTGTATAATTCTAGGCTTGGACTCATGAGTGGTAAGATGAGGTCTAAGTGGATTGGTCCTTTTGTTGTTACTAATGTTTTTCCTTATGGTACAGTTGAGATCAAAAGTGACTCCACAAACAAGAGCTTCAAGGTCAACAGACATCGACTTAAGTCATTCCTCACAAACCCTTCTTTAGTGGACATAGTGGTGGAAGAGACTTCCTTAATCCACCCTACTCTTCCTCCACCATGACTTAGGGAGTTCTTCTTTTCCTATCTCCTTCTTTGCTTTTATTACACTTGTCTGATTCTATTTGATGGTTTAATTGCTTTTAATCTTTTAACAATGCCACATTGAGGACAATGTGTTGTTTAAGTATGGGGGGGAGTGTTCTTTGGTTTTGCTAGTTCTGTTGGTTTTGTTAATTTGTTAATGTTGTTAGTTTTGTTGGGTTTCTAGTTTAATATTTTAGGTCAATTCTATGTGCATGTACAAATTTGCATGTTTTTTCTTTGAATTAGAGGATATGTTCAAGAAATGGATAATTGTTTAAAAAAAAAGCCTCTTGACATTTTGCGATTTGAAATCCTTACTTTTCCTCTACATGTCATGATAGTTTTGAAAGCTCAATTTGAAAGTGATGAGTTTACCTTTGTGAGAATTTGAGCCATCCATCATCATAATCATTTGGTGTGTTTTGCCCCATTGATTATTTGCACAATAGCCTTGGCTTGATTCTTGTTGATGCTTCCTAATTCACATGCATATTTGGAAATGATTTAGGCAATTTTGTTCTTATAAGCTCCTAGCCAAATGGATTTACCTTGAATTAATTCCTTTGATAGCCCTTTTGATCCTTGTTTCCCTTTCCTTGTTTTGAAGCTCACTACAAGCCTTAAGTGAAAAACCATGATATCATCATATCCTTAAGGAATTTTGGAGCTTTGGAATTGTTTTGGGAATAAGTGTGGGGGGTTTTTTTTTGTTTCATTGGATAACATGTTTTGTTGGCTATGCTTCATGATGTATTTTGGGCCATACTTGATGTACATTGTATATTGGTTAAATGTTGGACATGTTGAATGAGATGTTGTTTCTCAAAGGCTACAGAGCAAAAAAAAATCGAAAAAGAAAAAAGAAAAGCAATAAAGTTGAGTGAATAAAATCTTAAATGGAAAAAGAATGATGAGACTCTTGGTTCTACTCTTTATGTTTAAATTTTATCTTTAGTTCTTTTTATTTTTTATTTTTTCTTAATATGCACTTATTCCCCATTGCTCCTCTATTCCTTTGGGATTTAGCCTCTTATTCCATATTTTTCAATACCTTGTCCTTGGCCCCATTACAACCTTAAAAGACCTTTTGATCCTCATTTGCTTGTGTTTATGGGTTGATTGTCAATTTTAGAATCTTGCCAAGTTTATGTGGTGTTTGTTTTCATGGGTGCTTTGAGGGTAAATAGTAGCCTAGACACTTGAGAGATAGAGTGTATATCTTGTGAGGCTTTATCAATTTTCATTCTTGAGCTGATTAACTATTTTGCCATGATTGGGTTGCTTGGATGATTTTCATGAATGTCTTGACTTTTCGGATCTCCTTATGTTAGATGTTACCTATTTCTTTCATTAGTTGATGTTCATTGAGGAATATGTGAATGTTCTGGTTGTCTCTCTTTGATATCCTTGGATTTTGTTCTTTGTTTCATTTTGCCCAGGAGTGCAAAAGGCTAAGTAAGGGGGGTTTTGATGTGCCATCATTTTCTTCTATTTCTTAAACCCTTTTTGCACCATTTTAATTACTGATTAGTCTTAATTGTCACATTAATTATACAGTTTTATTATTTGGGCTCATTCAGCTAATTTGATGTTTTTAATCTAATTTCAGGAATTAATGAAACATTGGGCTTAATCCAGATTTTGGTTGTGGACTTGAAGAGGGCAAATAAAGCAGCGCTTACTTTAGTTAATTTCTAATTAGGAGATTGCAATTTTATTTTATGTGGTTCAGTGTTTATTTCGTTTGGGCCAGAATAATGTAATAGGGCCCAGTTACTTTGAGTGACTCTTTTTAAATAGCAGCCTTGGGATTCGTGCAAGGCTATTCTGTTAGGCTATTCATTATTCAGAGTTTTGTTTAGGGTTTTACGTTTTTCTGTTCGAATGCTACTGTTCACGTAATGAAATTTTCCATTTTCTGCTTCTAATTACAATTTCGTTCTTGTTTCTTCTTCTGCTTTCATTTACGTTTTTGTTTCATTTACGTTTCTGCTTCATTTACGTTTCTGCTTCAAGTTTCATTTACGTTTTCTGTTTGAATCTATGGAAGGCTAAATATTGTGGTGTTGTTTCCTTTTGAGGACAAAGCTCAACTCTCTTCAAGGTTTTGTTTATAATGTGGCTTCTTGGCAGTTTTCCCTTCACCAGTTAACCCACATTCGTAATATTAATCTGTGCACGCTTCGTGTTTGATTAATTGCCTCTAAGCCTAACTTGCGTTCATGCTTAATGGACGAATGGCTAACTGATGTATGTGTTGCTTAATCACGTATTGACAACCCTAAGTTGATTTTTGCTTAGTAAATTGAAATAGGGTTGGATTAAGTGGTTAACTGTTAGGGATGAATTCTCCATAACCCAGAACAAGAGAATGGCTTCTGAATCAAAGGAAATAACCCATTTTTAATATTATTAGTTTCATATTCCAGTTTACTTATTCTGTTCTTTAAATCACAAAACAAACAAACCCCCCAATCGTTACTGTTACTGCAAGTATATTATGAACATTTGGTTTATCATTGCTCGTTGGGAAACGACCTAGGATCACTTCCTAGTTACTTCATTTTCATGTTTATTTGATTCGGGTACGGCCTCGATCACTTACGGAAGTGTTTCGGATTTGATTTTCATATTTTTTTCTCTTTCCTTTCACCAATGTTAAGTGAAATATGCTTACTCAAGGTTTTCGGAAATTTTACAGAAGCAGTATAGAAGCCACGGAAGCCCGAGAAATCATTTTTCAACAACGTGGAGGAGCTTGCCGTCCAGTTGCTTCCTCCTTAAGCAACCCAACTTCCAAAATGTTTTGGAAGGGCCTAGATTTGAATTGCTATTTACACCCTTATCTTGATAAGTTCACCCCTCGTTTTAGTGTTTTTGGCTGTTTTCTTTCCGAAATCTCACCAAACTTTACGGATTCCACCGCGATGAGTGTTAAGCCTTCTGAAGCGATCAAAAATGGTCCTCAGATGAAATTAGAGTGCAACAATTTATTTACACACACCCCACTTTGCTAAATACACTCTCGTTTTCGTGTTTTTGACTGGTTTCTTCTTGAAACATTTCAGAACTTTACGGATTCCACAACGATGGGTGTTAAACATTTTGAGGTGGTCAAACGAAGGTCGCATGCCGACAAACAATGGTCTCCAGACAAAATTAGGGTATGACAATACTAATCCAAATATACACTTAAATTATTTCCATCCAGCTCTACACATACCAAACACATTATTAGTAATCTGTGAAATAAAAATTGTATTAAAAATCAACGAAAGTTATAATTGAATTTAATGTAAATGCTCTAATAGTATAAAATATTTTCACTCTATCATCAAGTTACAAGATAAATTTATTGACTTTTATAATTAACGCAATCTACCCTCTGGCGTGGGCGCAAAAAGAGCCTCTCGGATGGGCCAAATGATGTGTCTTTCGTTGAAGGAAAACGTGTGGAGTCGCCACCAACATTTATTCGAGGAAAACATCAGAAAAACAAAAATGGAAATGGTCGAAAGTCTGCATATTTTGAAAATGAGGGTTCGGGAGTTGTTTATGCATGGAGTTGATGACCGGTTAAAACTTATTTTACATCGATGAAAAGAGTTTACGACATAAACGATCGGTCGAAACTTATTTAAACAGGGGTTAAGTGAGTTTACAACACAAACAATCAGTTGAATTTTATTTTAATGGTGATTAAACGAGATTATGGCACAAACGATCGGTCAAAACTTGCTTTAAACAAAGAAAAAGATCACCGATGACCGAAGAAGGAACTGAAGATGCACAAAGAATAAAAGGGACCCCTAAGGGTCCATAAATCAAATTCAAATCCTTAAAGCAAGGGCTAACCGAATGAAGAACGAAGTACGGATGAAGAACGGCGAAGAACGTTCACGGAATTGATCACGAAAACGCCACGAAAGCATTACGAAAGCGCCTCGACCTTGATTTTCTTCTTCTTTCTCCTTCTTTTCACTAATTTTAAGTGAAATATGCTTGCCAAGGGTGCTGAACCCCTTCCCCTCAGCCTCCCACGCCCTTTTATAGCCAAAATAGGGGAGGAGCTTGCCGCCCAGCTCGCCCAGGCGAGCTGGAGGCTTCCTCCAAAAGCAACATGCTCGCCCAGGCGAGCAGGTTGCTTCCTGTTGAAGCTTCCTGATGGGTCTAAATGGGCCCAGTGCTGAAGGACACCCCCTTGAATTGATATTTTCACATCCATTTTGAGTTTTTTGCTCATTTCCTTTTGAAACGTTGCGGAATCTTACGGGTCGCGCGACAATTGGCTTTAAGCAGCTCAACGTGATTGGCAAAAATCTGCATGTCGACGAGCAATTGTCCCCAGAAGAAATTAGGGTATGACAGTTTCCCCTCTTTACTTATCTTTTATTGGAGATAAAAGGGAAGTAAAGATAAGACACTAATTTTATTTGAACCGAATTTCCACCCGACCGACCATTAGCGGAAGTCGAAGCAGTAAAACCTGTGAAAGCATGAAGACATTGAAGTTCCTTCTTTTCTCGTTTTATTCTTTTTTCATTTATATATATACATATATATATATATATATATATATATATATATTATTTAAAAAGCATAGCAACAAAGGACGTCAAGTCCTATGAAGCATAGGGACAAAAGATATTGAACTTTTTGAGATGAAGACATTGTCGTCTTCGAAATGCAAATGATGGCCGTTGTCGCCTTTGAAGGCATGTAATGACTGAAGACATTATCGTCTTCGAAATGCAAATGATGGTCATTATCGCCTTTGAAGGCATGCAATGACTGAAGACATTATCGTCTTCGAAATGCAAATGAAGGTCATTATCGCCTTTTGAAAGCATGCAATGACTGAAGACATTATCGTCTTTGAAATGTAGATGAGGACATTGTCGACTTTTGAAGGCATGCAATGACTGAATACATTGTCGTCTTCAAAATGTAGATGAGGACATTGTCGCCTTTTGAAGGCATGCAACGACTGAAGACATTGTCGTCTTCAAAATGCAAATGATGGTCATGATGGTCTCCGCATGCCATCGGACTTGATTGTATCTGGATGGTAAGGGAACTTTGACAACCTCAGAACAACGAAAGTGAGTGACCATGACGATCTCCGCATCCCATTGGACTTGCTTGTCTCTGGATTACGAAAAGGAGACTATAATAGTCTCGGTCGAAAGACAGAGGTCTCTGAAAAGGAGCATACGACTTTATTTGGTCTCTGCATGTCAGCAAGCTCGCTTGCCTCTGGTTGACGTAGGGGAGACTAGAGTAGTCTCGGTCGATAGACATTGAGTCTCCGACAAAAAGAAGTAGATGACCACATTTGTCTCTGCGTGTCAATGGGCTCGCTTGCCTTTGGATGACAAAGAGGAGACTAAAGTAGTCTCGGTCGACAGAAATTGAGTCTTCGACCAAAAGAGAAGATGACCATATTTGTCTCTGCGTGTCAACGGGCTCGCTTGTCTTTGGTTAAAGAAGGGGAGACTAAAGTAGTCTCGGTCGATAGACATTGAGTCTTTGACAAAAAGAGCAGATGACTTTATTTGCCTCTGCGTGCCATCAGACTCGATTGTCTCTGGATAGCAAAGGGGAGACTTTAATAGTCTCGGTTGAAAGACATTGGGTCTTCGACAAAAGGGGGCAGATGACCATATTTGTCTCTGCGTGTCAACGGGCTCGCTTGCCTCTGGATGACAAAAGGGAGACTAAAGTAGTCTTGAAAAAGCATAAATGATAGAGGACTTTGAGTCCTACGAAAGATAAAGGCAGTGGATTTTGGGTCCTATGAAAGAAAAAAAACAAGGACTTTGAGCCTTGTGAAAGATAAAGACGAGGACTTTGAGTCCTATGAAAGATAAAGTTAGGACTTTGAGTCCTATAAAGATAAAGTGAGGACTTTGAGTACTATAAAGGTGAAGACTTTGAGTCCTATGAAGGCGAGGACTTTGAGTCCTGTGAAGGTGAGGACCTTGAGTCCTCTAAAGGCTAGGACTTTGAGTCCTATGAAGGCGGAGACTTTGAGTCCTGTGAAGATGAGGACCTTGAGTCCTCTAAAGGCTAGGACTTTGAGTCCTATGAAGGTGAGGACTTTGAGTCCTGTCAAGGCGAGGACTTTGAGTCCTGTGAAGGAGAGGACTTTGAGCCCTCTAAAGGCGAGGACTTTGAGTCCTCTGAAAGAAGCCAATAGGTACTAGTACCAAAGGGATCAACCTTATGAGAAAGTAAGAGATTGACTCTTTGAGAGAGCCTCTCATCCCACACTCAAAAGATTGGACATTAGATTTAGGAAATCTATGCACTTAATATAAACATGATTTTTGGGGATGCAAATGCATGCAACCTTTGTCTTGAAATGCAGTAAATGCAGGCTTTATATGCAACAATGCAATGTAATGGAAAGTTGTACAATGTTCATGACATTCTTTCCTATTTTTGTGATTTTTATTTTAATTTGATTTTTTCTCCTTTTTTGTGGAAAGCGCAGATTGATTGTCCCTTTTTCGAAAGATGTGATAACTCATCCAACCTCATCCTATCTTTTTGCAAATCTCTTCGAAAGCTCCCTCAGAGTGTATGTTATGTTTGATTCAGTCACTTGACAATTTTGGAGTGATGGCAATGGAGTCGTTTGATGAATGGTGGCAACTTTTGATAGAAGAGGATGGGTCATCGGTTCGTGGAAGGAGTTTGAGTGTGGAGCTTGGTTGGTTGCCAAATTGGATTTAGAAATGTTAGATGTGGGTATTTTCATTTCTTGATTTTTTGATTAATTTATTTTGTCAACACTTGTATAAAGGTTAGACCTTTACCACCTTACTTTCTCTTTTTTGTTGGTTCATTGCTAAATCAGTTTGGTAAGATGCAAACATCCTAACATTAGAGGCACTTAGTTTTTCTTTTATAGAAAATGGATTCCAATATTCCAAGTACTCTGATGTGACACATCTTTTGAATGAGTTAATAGACAACTAATCGGGTCTGACTCATTCTAGAGTAATACTGGTGGCAAATAGAGAACAATATTATAAGTATATATCTAATTTAGAAGTTGGATTTTTATAAAAAAAAAAATTGTGGTACTACTTCTAAAGTATGGAACCAATTTAGATTATTTTGAAACCTTCTACAATAATCTTATTTCTTAATTATAAGTATATTTTTAAAAATAAAGCTCAAATCAACTTATGATTTTCTAATTGTAAAATAAAAATAGAAAAAATATTTCAAAAGTGAAACAATAAAAAAGTTTAAACAAATGATAAACACGTAAGAAAGGATATTATACATAAGACTTTTGGATGGAAAAAATGTGGATGAGAAGGAAGATCCCAAATATCATTCACACATGTCAAGCATAGTCACATTCAAGTATAAATGCAATGTAGCATTTTTTATGCTCTTAACTTTAAATGCATGTGGTACCATTAGAAAATCTCTTGTAAGAATAGCTTAGGAGTACATGCAATCGACGAATAGCCACACCATGTGCATATGACACTAACACTTAACTAGGATGACACTTCTAATAATGCATTAGGGTTATTGAGTTTTTCAAGCATATTCCAATTCATAGGATCAATGTAACATCCCTGATTGCATTTGTAACATCCCTAATTATTGGTGTCTCAACAACTCACACTTTACAAAACTTCTCTCAACTTCCTTAATAGTCAGAACCTTCCATTAGTTAAAATCCTCCGTAGGTAACTCTTTCTGAGACCTTGACAATTTGCTTTGGTTGCTCAATTGTATGATCCTATACCTACACATCCTTTGGATCTTTCTCATTCTGGTGTGATTCGTTTAGGGTGTTACATGCCTACCAGCTTTTGCTTGGTTCATCCTTGAACCACACCATACTCAGAGAAAGATTTGCTCTAATACCATTTGTAACATCCTGATTGCATTTGCAATGCCCCTGATTATTGACGCATCGATGACTCACACTCTACGACACTTCACAAGGTGATACTTCACTCAACTTTCTTATTGGTCAGAACCTTCAACCAATTAGAAACCTACATAGGTAATGCCTCTGATTGCATTTGTAACACCCTTAATTATTGACTTCTCGATGGCTTACTCTCTATGACACTTCGCACGGTAACACTTCACTCAACTTCCTTGTTGGTTAGAACCCTCCGTAGGTAGCCCTTCCTAAGACTTCGACAATCTTCTTTGGTTGCTTTCAAGATCAATGACTGACCTTACAAACCAATACAAAACTTTTTAGCATGCTTTGTCTTCACTCACAGGTTTCCTAAGAAACTTTTCCAGAGGTCACCCATACCATAATTGTTCCAAGCCAAACACACTTAACTATGAAGTTCTAAGTGATGGGCTATCAAAATGTAGATATATCTTGTTGGTATAAGCAATACTAATTAATTTTTTTAAGTTGTTTTCAACTATATAGTCTTATACTTGTACAATCTATAGATCTCTCTCATTTCAATGTGATTCTTTTGGGATGTTAGAATCAACATTGAGTTTAAAGGAGGTTTCACACCATATAACACCTCCAAGACTGAACTCAACAAACCCTTTACGACTTCACCTAATTAGGTTCATAAGTATACTTTAAAAATTATTTATATATGTTATATTATGATGCATGATTCATACATATGTTCATGGCTTCATTTAGCTTATCACATACATGTTATGAATAAAAAATATGATTGAAAAAGAGATTCATTAAAAAATATAATTAGGTTTCTTTATAATGCATAAGAATTAGTTTATATTTTTTTTATCCATATGAATTAAATATAAATATAAAAAAATTTATAATAATTTATATATTCTGTTTAATCAACCGAAGTACATGATTAGTTGTAAAAAAGTTAATAAATACTTTACATCTATTTAAAATTGAAATATATATAATTTTTAAAAGAAGTAAAACATAGGTATAATATACATGCAGTGTAATTATCAAAGTCCCCCGTTCTTAAAGTTTGAAGGAACAAACACAGTTCAAGTTATTTTTTTAAGAAAAATATTTTTCTGTTATTTATGCTTTTATTTTTTTGTTCCGTACACGAATAGACTAGAGTGGAGAGTGAGTGGAAAAAAGAGTTTGGTTCGCAAGCGGGGTGCCCCACGGTGTCTACCTGAACCCTCCTCATTCTTCCTAAAAGTTCCCCCTTCACTCCGCACTTTCCCATCAAAACGAAGCGCATCGCAATCCAAATCCCCTAATCCATGGATTCGTTCCAGCAACAACCCCACGGCTACATGAGGCCACTGCAACCGCCACCACCTCCTCCACCGCACACGGCGGATCTCTACCACCACCCACACCACTTTCCCCAGATACCGCCGCCCCCGCCCCAAGTCCCTTGGTTCTCCTCCCAATTCCAATACCACCCTTCCCAGACCCCTTCCCCTCCGCCGCCGTGGCAGCAACCACCGCCGCCGCCACCGCCAGCTCCTCCGTCGAACGCTTATTCCTACCACCCCAGCCAGTACCCTCCTCCGCCTCGATCTCACGTGCCTCCTCCTCAGTTCACACCACACTCCCACGTTCCTCCTCAGCCTTATCCTCAGGTGAAATATCCTTCTTGCCCCTCGCGTTTTTTGCATCTTTTTTTCTTAGTTTAGGGTTTAATTCTTTGATTGTTTTGTTAGTTCGCTAATTGAATTGAAATTTTTGTAGGAATGGGGCAACCCAAACTGGCCACCAAACCAGGGCTATCCAGGTTAGTTGTTGTTGTTTTTTTTTTTATGCTTATGTGAGAAACGTTGTTTTTCGTATTTCGTGCCAGAATTAGGGCTTTGGCGTTTATTGTTAGGGTCTGGAAGAGTTGAATGTTATATCCACTTGAGAGGGAAGCATTTCATCAGAAAAGATAAAAAAAGGAAGAGTGGGAAAACAAGGCTTGCATTGTTTTTGTTAGCTTTTGTTTGTTGGTTGATTTATGACCATGTTATCTGTGCCAAATACATTGTTTTTTTTCCCCCTTTGTGATTCATTTGTATATGTATGTATTCATGAGATTATTTGGAGTTATGACTTGACACTGAATATTGGGCAAGATAGATTTTTGCATGTGTGAGTAGTTACGCCACTTTTCAACTGTAGTTTGCAACAGGTGTAAATAATAATTGCCTTTTGTGCGCCTCTGCATGATTTTGAAGTTCTATATGGCAATGGCATCTTGGAAACTTGCTACCCCCCTTCAGTTTCTGTATCTCCATTTTTAATACATTGGGTATTGTATTTTTTTGACATAATGTTCTAATGATAGCCAATAAGAATGAAGATTGGGCTGCTAAGGCCAGAGCTTGGGCTGATGCTAATGCTGCAAGGGAAAGTCAGCATCCACAATCGCTTTTTTCACCTGCTGGAAGAATGCAAGAGCAAAGCCATTATCATGATCAGTATCAGCAATCTGTTGACTCACATTATACTGATGTTCAAAACCAATCCCATCCATCAGCAAGCTATCAACAATTTTCTTACTTGGATGCATCTGTGCAGCGGATTTCAGGACATTCCCAGGAGCCTGCATCTGTCAGTTTGGAGACATCATATACTCAAGATGGGCATTCTTACAGTGCTAGAGATGGGACCGACATAGGAGATTTGACTGTTTCATTTGAACAAGGGAACTTGCCGACAAATCCATCAGTTCATCAGCAGGAGGTACCTTCTAGTTATAGTTCTGTTGCAGGTAATTGTTTATTTAGTATATTGAAATTGCAAGTGAAGCTTCTGTGGAAATGGATCATAAATCAATATTCTGGAATTTGCCTATACTGTATATTTGTTATATGAACCTGTCAAAATTTGGTTCAAAGAGATATCTTGGTAGTTGGAATCACATGAATCATGATTTGATTCATGTGATTTGATGCAAGTCCTCACTCTATTGATGCAGATTGCATAGAATTTAATTTTATCACTGGAGATGCATGTTGAATTGCTAGAACTGAACCAAATTATAGGAATCTCAATTCTGTTGTTTTCCAACAATACTGATATGGGAAAGGTATTTAGCCAAACAGTCAATGTGGGATGAAAAACCAAGTCAGTGTTGGGTGGGTGTGACCACAATCTTGTGGGCAGGGGTCTGTGAAGATGGCTTCTGAAAAATGCTCACTGTCACATGCTACCCAAATGGATAGATGAGCCTATGGTGGTAGGGTTGTTTGGGACAGGCGGTGAGGGTGGTTGGAGGTGAACAGCTCTTCAGATCTGTTGAGACTTAAGCAGGACCGTTGTCTAGGAGAGAGAAGCCAAAGCAACAGCTGGGAAAAAAATAGAGTTTCTGTTGAAAAGTTCTAGTAATTGATGTTGAAAGAGAGAAAGTTAAGTACCCACCCCCAATAACTAATGTACATGAGGGAAATAAATTATTATGTTTACAAATATATTTGTTATTTTCAGTATTAACCATATCTTATTACTCATGTTATGTTTTGATTAATGGTTCACAAATAGGTCCTACTGATTTAGGATTTGATTTACAGTTTGATAACCATGAGAGAGAAAGAAATATATGCTATCAGCCTATAACAATTCTTGTTTAATGGACAACGAGTATGATTGTATGAATTATTTTTGGATAGAAAAAGAAATATTATTAGATTGGGAGGGTAGAGGATAAGATGCCCACGAAACACACACACAAAGCTGAAGGTAACAAAGAAAACTAAAATCACCCATGAAAAACCACAGAACTAACACAGCCCAAGGAGTCAACAAAAGGGAACCCCCATAACATTAGTTCTCCTAGGAAGTTCTTTCCATTGTCCACAATAAAACTCAACAAAAGGGGAAACCTAATGCTAAAATAAAGTAATAAACTCAAAACAATGCTCTCACATTGGCCCAAAGTTTTCAATTTTTCAATATCTGGACAAGAAGAGTTTCAAATTGAGGACCAGCATTAATAAAATTACCACCTGTTGATGACTATTCTACTTGTCCTCTCTGGACAAGCAAGCATTGGGAATAAAGGCTGAGAAAATGGATGGCGTATTTGGGGGTTTAGGTGCCACTTTTTTAATTCAAAATAATAGACATGAAGCTGTTTTTAATAAAAGGTCTATGCTCTTGTTTAGAAATATAGGGAACCATATGTGAAATTGCTTTATTCTTATCTTGGCAAGCAAATTATG
This sequence comes from Glycine soja, assembly GCF_004193775.1. NCBI lineage: Eukaryota > Viridiplantae > Streptophyta > Magnoliopsida > Fabales > Fabaceae > Glycine > Glycine soja. Next base: position 23,210,282 of record NC_041019.1, read on the forward strand.
TTGTTAAGTTGTTTCCACTTTTTATATGAAGCCACTTGAGCTGAGAACTAGGTGGCTTAAATTGGGGAATGGTTGCATGTTTCTTGCCACCATCAAAGTGCTTAACAATAATAACTTGTGCTTAATTATTTATATATTGAATCGGAAGTCCTGATGAAGTACCACCCGTTAGTGATGATTGAGCAATATCCTTTAAACACTTCAATGCACATCATTATATAACTAATTGTTAAGTAGATATTTATAAGCAGTGCTCACCTAGTTGTCTCATTTCAGGTGTCTGTTCATATTCTCGGCATTATTTATTGTATTAGAATATAGGATATATGGATTGTTGGACCTTATATGTTTTTTGGCACCTCACTGCCTTACATGTAAATATTACCACATCTTCATCTATTTGCTCAGGACCTAGCCAAGGAATGATAAACCCATCTCCCATTGTTTATGCTGGTTTATTTGCAGCCCTTGTGATAAGTAGTAGGTGTGTATGGTTATAATACTTAAATGTTGCATATCAAAAGATGAGTTGGAGAACAGCTAGTAGTCAGAAATATCAGACAGTTGGAAAGGGCCTTTTAAAGATTACTCAACTTTTTGTAGCTTTCATGAATGTATGACTCTAGGTCTTTGGGGACCTGATATTTAATTTGGATGCTTCATATTCTCCCGCATTTATTTCCCAATGTTCATTCTGAATATTGACTTAACAGGTAAAGAGGCTCTTGATCAGATTCAACTATCATACTCAGTCTTTCCTTTGTCAAGTTCCTCATCGCAAGAACGCCATGTGCAACAATCAATGCATGCACCACCTTTTGTGTCTGGCAGCCATTCAGTTGACTCCACTATCAGTCTTGCTGATCAACCATTAGATTTTGCACCTAGGTTTAATCGTGATAGTGACTTGCAAATGCAATCAACTTATAATCATCACGATTCCAGTTCTTCAATGAATAACTGGGCTTCTCCAGTGACACCTGGTGTTAGTTATCCATCAGTACCACCAAATCTTTCTTCTGGGCAGCAGGTTTTAATTTTGAAATGCGTTGTTTTCTTAGTCACTTATGCTTATTTTAATGCTCTTGACACTTGGTTAATTTAGCAGCATGACCCTTCTATCACCACTCCTGGTCATGTGGCCCCGCCATTTGGAAGGTTTGCTGGACCTGGCCTCCCTTCGACCATTCCACCAAGTGGTGCACCGTTTACTCTTAGCACAGGAACTACACTTCATCCTACTGTGGCTTTCTCAGCTGATGCGTATGGGGCATCTGGTGTTCCTGATCGTCCTAAGAAGGTAAGTATGTTGCAAAGGTTAATGCTTGGATTGATATATCATATATGGCATCAAACCTCATTTTGCAGTTATTTTCCAGGCTTCTGTCCCTAACTGGCTGAAAGAGGAAATAAAGAAAACAGTCATCCCTGCTCCTGCAGAGAATCTGAAGGAAGAAACATTTGTAAATGATGGCATTGACAAGTCATATGCTAGAGGTGATGAGGCAGATAGTAAAAGCATTGATTCGTCTAGATCAGCTGAGGATGAGGATGAAGAGGTTTCATTTTTTAATATTAAAGTTTGTGTCCATAAGATAAATTAAATGTCCATTATCTTTTTTAATTCAGTATGATGTATTTCATATGTAGGATCAAGTTGAAGCAGCTAGAACTGTAGCAATCAACCAAGAAATAAAAAGAGTTCTGACTGAAGTTCTTTTGAAGGTAAACATTCTTTAAAACGTGCATTGTTATCTTATTGACATCAGTGTACGGGATGTAGCAGAAAAAATAAATATACTGTAGTTCTAATTACAGCTTCTTCTTAGGTTACTGATGAATTGTTTGACGAAATCGCAACCAGAGTTCTTGCTGAAGATGATCTTACTGCTGAAGGTAATTAATCATCTGATGCCTTCTCATTTTCTCTTAAATTGTATTTATTAATCTATATACATGATTTTATTCTACCAATCAAGTATTAACTATTGTAGGTTATAACAATGTGTTTTCTGTAGTGGGCCACAAGGTTGCCACCTCAAATCATAAGGCATCAGCATCTCCTCCCTCAGCTACAGTTCCTAAGGCATCTGCAAAAGTTTTAGTTCCAATCAAAGAGAAGGTAGAAAATGAAGACACCAGTGAAAACTCTAATTCCAGCTCTCCTGGAGATGTTTTAGGTCTTGGAAATTATGGTTCTGATGCTGATGATGGAGACAATGAAATTGAGAGTTCCAGTGTGCCAACACCTGCAAGAGATGCTGCCTATCAGTCAGGGATTAAGAAACCTTTGTCAGATAGACATGATCTACCTGTTAATGGCATTGCACAACTTGATGAGCATGATAGAAGTGAAACTAATTTGATGAATAATCAGGTCAAAACCATCTCTTTACCATCCAGAAGTAGCAATGATGCTGCTACTGATCTGTTGCATGATGACAAGGTGACCAAGGAATCCAATCATTCACATTCTTCCAAGGTGGTGACTGAAGATCTTAAGGATAATGGGCTTAATTCCATTGAAAGAAGCCTTGATAGATTTAATGGTTTTAGTTCTAAAGATTCTTCAGGGGTATCAAGATCTGAACTGCCTGGAAAGAACATCAGTGTGGAAAAAGCAACAGATGATCTTTCAGGTAGGGAAAGCAGAAAAAAATCAGAAAAAAATGATCGGCCTGACAGGAGTACTTCTGAGAAAGACTTTGTAAAGGAGGTACACAGTAGTAAGACTAGGATAGATGAAAAAGGTAACGAGAATCAAATAAGAAAGGATGAAAGAAACCAGAAAAGGGAAAAAACAGATTATGGCAGTGAGGCAAAAGAAAGAGTGAAAGAGCACAGTTTAAGGCATGGGGAGAAGGCAAAGGAATCAGACTCAAGGAAAAGATCCTCTCATGTTGATGTCAAGGATGATAAAAAGGAAGCAGAAAAATCCCATAGAGGTAGTGCCACTGACGATACTAGCCGGAAAAGGGAGCATGCAAAGGATAAGGGGGAACATAAATCAAGGCAAAAAGATGCAAGTAATCATGACAGGCACAGAAGAAGACGTTCATCTTCAGTAAGCAGTAGAGGTAGAACCAAGAAGGATCGTATTAATCATGCTGATGATTCAAGTGGTGAAGGATCAGATGGCTCAAAAAGGTTTAAAACAGATTCCATTTGAACCTCATTGTCTGGTTGTCATATGTAGTGTCTCATATCATTTTTGTAATGCAGGAAGCTGCATTCAAGAAAGCATGACTTATCACCGTCTCCGGTCAGATCTAAAAGAAGGTATTATTTATTAAGAGATCCTTACATTGTTCAGGTTTGGAATATTGAAGTTTGGGTGTTTCAGCGCATCTGATATTTTAGTTTTTTGTACAGTATGATAGTTGACTTATTTTGTACCTTGTTTCTGTGAGAAAATATTTAGCTTATGACTTTTGGCAGTTTGAGGATTCTGAAGCTGATACCATGCCACAGATTCAATCATTTGGGTCTTTTTTAGTTGAAGTTAAATTATCTTATTGCATGTTATATGGAATGTTTTTCATAATGTTCAAGTTTGTAGTAATAATCGCATTTTCATGCATCTTTTCTCTACTGTGATCGATCAATTATCCATCTGCTATATATTATAAGACATAATATAAGAGCAAAAAACTTTTGATTTTGTGCAGAAATTATCCATAATTGTAAGGATATCTGCACCCTGAATCTAAGATATGTAGGTACATTTGTAGTTTCTGGTAAACGTTTGACTGATTCTGATCATACTCATTAGAAACAGATAGGATGTATTGTAATAGGCTTCTTCCAATGGAGTGTTGACACTGTACCAGGTTGAGTTGTATTTATGAACTTTTGTATACTTTAAACTCACCAAGTCAGTACGGTGGTTTCATTTTTAGACAACTTTTGCGGTCTCCTCATAGCAAGCATTCTCAGCGCAGGCATTCTCCCTATACTTCTCTTGATTCTTCCAGGTTTGTTGCCAGAGTTTTTCAAGATTAAGATTTATGTTTTTCAGACAAACTTCCATCATCATATAAGATTAAGCTGCACAGGTGAATTTGTCAGGCTTCATATTTATGTTACAATGGTGCCTTGTTTATTTACTGTAACCCTTTTATGCAGGGGAAGGAGGTCAAGATCCAGATCACCTGTTCGGCGGCAGAAATGAATGGATGGGGACAGAGATGGTTGACTTTGCATTTAAGGGGTTCGTTCAAGAGGACATAAATTCGGAGGCGTAGGGCGAAGCTTGTGATGGTCTGCAAAGGGAATTTTGATTAAAAATTAATAGGTAGCGATGACTTTTCCCATTTTTGTAGGTTCAATAAAATGACTGTTATTTTCCTGATTTGCTAGTGTTCTTTAGGGAGAAGTATAAAACTGGGCAGGGTTGGACATGTGCTGTAATATGTTTTGATGTAAAAAAGAAACGGAAAAATCGATAGCTTCTTTCATTAGAAATCCCATCAATATTATAATTCGTAATGACAAATTCAAAACTGACTAATCCAATTTTTGCTGGATGTGTTAGCTGAATGATTCAGATAAAGTTTAATAAAATAATCTGCTGTCCATTTTTCTTGTGTTTATTCCCTTTCCTTTCCTACCTCTACCCATGGCACGTAAATACTGAATAGACGAGTTGAACGGAGAATCATCTATGCCACCTATACCATGCAAAAAATCATCTTAGATCAGGTTATTGATGGTAGTGTTACAGGTATGAATGTGAATGTCTGTGTTGGTTTAATCACTTGAGTTGCGTTAAAGTGAATTGCAATACGTTTCTACTGTCTCCTAGCTTATTGACTAAAAGACATTCTGCATCTTGTAATGGCCACATGATCTGTGCTATTCGTGATTTTGTGATATTGCCTTTAGCGAGTTTGAAACTTCCGATATCAAAATTGGAAGTCATTTTCTGGAGGCAGTTTTAGAAGAAATCTTGCAATTTTTTCAGGAAAGGAATTTACAACTTACAATATTTATCTAATAAAGGGTTTAGCTAGAAAAGTTTGGTCCTGGGTAGGCAGTGTATTGCCTTGTAATAATTGTGTTATCATTTTTCGAATGGCACGGCATTAATTGCACATGACAGTTTGATTCATGTCTTAGTTGCCTATCGGAGCGACGTGTAATTTATTTACGTGTTGTTAACTTTGAAATCCTCAAAATTTTCAACTTCAATTTTTTCGTGTGCTTCGACACTTAACATATCTTTTCTCCCATTTAACTTTGGACATGTAACTTCTACTCTTATCTTTGAGATATTTTCCAAATAAAGTTCTATTATATGTTTCATAGACATTACTTTGGTGAGCAACTTTTGTAACTGGTCTATTTTGTATCACTTTTATGTACCGTTAGATTAATCTTGTCTAGATGGTTCTATCTTATGCCTTTCACACTGGATTCCTCTCCCAACTCCTTTTGCACAACTGTTTCCACACAAATTTAGAAAGATGGAGGGACACTCCTTCCACATAGACTTGTGAAGGTGGAGGGACATTGTGTCCGCAACAGATTTTGTTGACATCGAGTTTCGTAAAAGTAGAGTGGCATCGCGTGCAACAGATTTGGTTGCCAATAGTACACATGACGGATTTGGTTGATGACAAACCTTTCATTAAAGTCACTTACTTCTCTAACAACAATAACCTAATCGATCGACTCTTGTGATTCAATGTGATGTCAGTTTTTGAAAAATCCCTTGGATCTCAAATTTTTCTGCTAGAACTACATTCATTAACAAAATAGAGATGGATAAGATTTGATTGCTTTCTAACTTCCCAAATTTATTTGAATGTTTCATTTGAATATTAATTGACTTTGTTCTTATGACTATGATTGTCTTTGTAAAAAATGAAAAAGAGATGAATCTAAATGTGCTCAAGGTATGGAGCACGATTGAGAAACAATATTTTTCTATAGTCAAATACGAAGAATTAAACTATTCAAGTGATGCAATGTAAAAAAAAGAAATCATTTAAAGCTTAGATTGGATGATTGCAACAAGGGAAGACTTGAATCAACTAAAAAAAATTATGTTTTTCTAAGTCAGATATTTTTGTTTTGCATTTATAAAAAAAATAAAAATTAGAGGATGGGGTCGGACATAGGAGGTAGGAGGCTGTAGGTTGATTGACAAGACTATGGCAGTGAGGGAGAAAAAATATATTATGAAAGGTGTACCATAATAATGTGGATTTAGATTAATCTATATTAATGATTCATTTTGAATTACTTATAAAGATGGTCCATGTTAGTCTAGGCCTCGTAGACAAATCCAACCTATTACATTAGTCTCCATTTTCTCAAAATAAAATAAAAGACATTAAGCTTGCCTTTTTTCTCGCCACCATACTCACGATCCACTTTCAACCCTTACATTTTTTCAAAGTGACAACAATATTATATTATTTATTGTAATAAAATTTTTCCTTTAATATTATGTTATTTACTCTATTGTATTTTTCAATCAAATATTTGATATTTCTCCAAGAGTTTAAAATTAAAATTATCCTTACCAATATCTTTTTTTTGTGTTTTTTTTTTTGCAAAATAGATATATAAATCATATAAACATAACATTTATGTCGTTTTATATTTATAATTAACTAACTTTCTAGCTTATAGTTTTATCAAATATTTTCTTAATAGTAAAAAGTTTGTCAATTATTAGGTTATTGATAAACATGTTAAGAAGATATCATTATAGTTAAACAACTTGTGCAACTTTGCCGGTTAGTCACCTAATAAAAATCCATATTAAGTAGTACAAAATCAAACTTTGTTAACATCATGTAGCTAGTATGGAACTTGCCTATTTGACTGATGAGTTGACCTTTGATCAAGTAAGAACAATCTTAATTATATCGGTAATATATTTTAAAGAGGTCATATTTTGATATTTTCTTTGTAAAATTGCCCTAGTTTAAGTAGAGGTGGCAATCATGGTTGTCACTTATCCGTGTTTTTGGTGAAGAAAGCACTAACCATAACTAATTAAGACTAAACTATTGAATATTGATTGTTAACTATAATTAGGTTGGAATATATCATAATATGTATGTCTCAGTGTTGGTTTAACCACCTTAGCCGCGTTCAAGTAAATAGCCAAATTTGTGTCGCCTTTACGTATGCATTTGGAAATGCCCACATGCCATTTGTGAATTCATGATGCAGAAAACCGGCAACGGCACTGAACCTCGTTAACTTCGATTATACTCATAAAAAGTTTTTTCTTTTTGTTATATATATATATATATATATATATATATATATGAAAAATATATAAAAATATGAAATTTAATTAAATCAATTTTATTAAAATCATCTAAACAAATCCACGTGGGTAAATGGATCAGATTCATTTCACTGTTATCCAATAAAACTTGTTAAAAACATCTTCGGATCAAAACAAGACCGTTTAAGTTTACAAAAGAACTCAAGTTAAGTAGCGGAATAAAATAAAATAACATGTTCAGAACATCATACAATTGAAACAGAAACTTATACCCAAATGTCAAATCCTATCAAAACATTGTGTTCCAACGTCTTCTAGTGTAAGGTTCTTTAAAGTCATTTTTACCTAGTCATTTGCTTCCATAGACACAAGGTTTGAAATCATCATAGGATCCAAGCACACACAACACATAGGGAGTGCATTATCATATTTTTAAATAAAATACAGATAAACAAAGGCATAATCAAAATACATTATAGAAATATTTATCACATAACTTAACTTAATATAATTCATGTTACTTCACCACTTTATCATTTAAAATTCATTTTTTCAATCACCAACCACATTACACATGAATCACACACTTGACTCAAGACATAACAATACTCACCAATTTCATAATAAACAATTCACAGACATCATGCAAAAATTATATTAAGACTTAAGCTATATGCAACGTGGCATCATGTCAGTAAAAAACAACACTAGAACGCTTAGGAGTACATAACAAGACACATCACACAATGACCATGTCAAGTCACTCTCACTAAGTAAAATCATAAAGTGACCAATCAAAGTCACTCTGTTTTGCGAGAATGCTCCAACCATATGAGATCAACATAGGATTAAAGGAGTACTCAAACTGAGTGTATTTACCCCCAAGGCTTAAACTCTAAAGAATCCGTTAGAGCTTCACCTTCCTGATTCTGTAACATCCCATTTTTCGTAAAATAACTTAAAAAGGATTTTTTATTTAAAAATAAATAGAGTTTTAGAAAAATGATGAGGTTTTTATAATTAAATAAATAAGGAGAAATAGATTTATTAATTAAAATAATAGTTTCAAAGAAAATAAAAAAAAAGATATTTTATTTATTCATTTTATAAGACAAAATAGAATTCATGTTTATAAAATAATAAAAATAAATAAAAATAGAGTAAATAATAGGCTGAGAGTATACTAGCTATAAATAAAGACACGTTAAGTTAGTTTTCAGACTGATGATGATACATCTCTACGCTTCCTCTTTCTCTCAATATCATTTTCCCTTCTTTCTCTCCCAGAATCCTCTTTTTTTCCCGCATAAACCCAAACTTATCTCAGTAAAATGATGATCTTGGACTTGTTAATCGTTGGATCATTGTAAACTTTGAGCACCAGGTTCGGAACTCATTTTCGAACACTCTCGTCGTTGGAATTTGCAAAAAAGATATATGAGGTGAGAGAAATTCCTTTCGCATCGTAGCTTTCGTTTTCCCACATACACCTAAACATGTTCCATTAAAACTACAATTCCAGACTCATTAACAGTTGGATCATCATGCAATTTGAACACCAGGTTCACAATTCATTTTCACACATCTTCATCATTGGGATTTTCAAAATAATGTCTGTGGAGGGAGAAATACTCATCGCACACAAAGAGTGCAATGAAGGCTTCAATTTCTTCTCCTTCTCTCTAATGCTTGGAAAATCCTAGCAAAGAAACCAGAGGAAAAGCTTGAGAAATCTCAGCAAACCGCTAGAGGTGCCGGAATACACATGAGCCCGCTTAGAGGTAAGGGATGAGTTTATCGCAATTGGAGTTAGAATGAACATGTGTAGGGATCTTTAGAGGATTAAATTGGGGTTTATTTTGGGATATTTATTGAATTACGATTTTCCTTTACGATTATTGATGCAATCCTACCCCGCAAGGGCATTGGATAAAAAACTCCAAATAGATTGGGCCAGAGATGCAAGAGAAGGCCCTAGGGTTCTTATGAGCCTTAGGGTAGATTTCGGGCCCATGGGCTAAGTACGAGCCCACTTATCTTTGTAAATATTAGATTAATGTTTCATTATTTTTGGGCCTTGTATTTAGGGCTCCATAATGTAGGTAGGGTACCCTAGAAATATAGGATTTTTCATCCCTTGTATTTTAGGGCACCTAGACTAGTTTTTGTATTAGGGGTAGTTTTGTAATTTCACATGCACTAAGTGGATATTTGATGTGTGTGGTTGGAAATAAATTTAATTGAATGGGTAGAAGCCCAATCCAATTAAATTTTAGAGGGGGAGGTGAGCATTTGCTTACTACACCCCATTGCCACATCATATAGTCACACTTTGTGCATGTCCTTCATGTTTTTCATGCCTCATGACACCTAAGCACACTTAGTGGAGAATCTTGGAATTGATCTTGGATTAGTGGGCTGAACCATAACTAAAATTCACTAATCATAATTAGTAAAATTTTGGCTCCAAAGTTTGGCTCCACAAATTCAATTTCAAATTCAAGTGAAATTTGAATTTCCCTCCAATTTTGTGTGACACTTAGGCTATAAATAGAGGTCATGTGTGTGCATTTTTTTCAACTTTGATCATTTGAATATTAAACTTCAAAGTTCAGAGCTCTCTTAGAGCACAAAATTTCGTGTTCTTCTCTCCCTCTCCCTTCATTCATCTCCTTCTTCCCCCAAGCTCTTATCCATGGCCTCCTATGGTGGTGAGCTTCTTCTAGACTCATCTTCTCCTTGAAGTGGCGTCTCCTCTCTCTCTCTTCCTTCTCCATTCCGCTGCCATTCATTTTCCAAGAAGCAAAGGAATCCATTGATGAAGAAGATCCTAGGCCTACAAGCTCCAATGGAGCTTGCATCAATTATAAATATAATATTATTGTGTTTGATGGACCAATTTATGTTCTGATGTGGATTGGTTGATAAACTTGAGTGCTCTTGATGTTTTCGTGTTTTTGACCTATGATTTTGATTAATTGATTTTAATATCATTGTGTGGAATTGTTTGAGAGGTTTTACTCCCCATGTTGTGAGAAATATTTTGTATAAATTGTTATATTGAGATTATGAAATTGTGATTCAAATTGTGAGTATGTGACAAATTGAACTTGTGATGAATGGTGAAATACATGTGTATTGAGATGTATATATTGAGTTGTGAGCTATGAACTGTGCAATTACACAATTGTAAGACCCTTTAAAGGCGACGAGTTTTTGCGCGACGAGTATTGTGATGGGATCCACTGTGGGAACCCAACGAGTTTAATCCCTTTGAGGCGCGATGAGTTAAAATGATTTTGAAAATAATTGAGTAGTTGTGTGTATTGCATAGTTCATAGGTAAAGTGTATATGATTCATGAGGTGTGATAACATGTTAAATTGAGATTATACCATTGTGATTGAGACTGAATGTATGTGATAAATTGAGTATGTATTGACTTGTAATATATATGTGCTTTGAGATATTGTGTACACTGAGTTGTGAGCTATGAGCCATATAATCACACAACTATAAGACCCTTTAAGGGTGACAAGTTAATGCACGACGAGTATTATGATGGGAACCACTATGGGGAACTAACGAGTTTAATCACAAGCGCGACGAGATAAAATTATTTTGAGAACAATTGAGGAGTCGTGTGTTTTGTACAGTTAATAGATAGAGTCTATGTGCTAAAATGTTTTCTGGGTTGGACCTGAATTAGGAGGGAGAGGCCCTGACGGACTCTTTAGAGTCTAGGCCTTGGGGGTAAATACACCCGGTTTGAATGTTCCTTGAAACCTATATTGATCTCATATGGTTGGAGCGTTCTTGCAAAACAGAGTGACCTTGACTGGTCTCCCTATGATTTTACCTAGTGAGATTGACCTGACTTACTAGTGTGTGGTTTGTCTTGTCATGTACTCCTAGGCGCCCGACGAGATGTTTTACTAACATGGTACCATATTGCATATAGGATTGAGTCTTAGTATATTTGTTGCATAACACTTGTGTATTGATTGATATTGATTGGTTGAGTGATATTGTGTTTGACCCTTGAGTGCATGAATGATGTGAAAATAAATGAGGTGTGTTGTGTTGAGGTGTGGTGTTACGCGACAAGTGGTGGAATGACATGAACTGTGTTTAAGTAAGTTGTATTTCATTTACATGATATGTATATCTATGTTGTCCTGTTTCTCTCTATTAGTTAGAAATGTGATAACTCACTTCATGTGTGCTATTTGTGTTTGGATCCTGTGATGATCTCAAACTTTGTGTTCGTGGGAGCAGATTATTAGGTGGATGGCTATGGAGAACCTCATGCTAGAGGGCGCTGGAACACAATGCTCTGATAGGATGTGACATTGGGCATAAATTTCTATATTAATTGCAAGAAGTCTTCGACGGTCTTGTTTTGAGCCGAAATGATTTTATTATTTATTTGGACACATTCTATTATGATGTTAGAAAAGTGAATGTGAGTTTTTTACCCTTTTGAAATGTTTTTATTTAAATGTGTTTTAAAAACTTTTAATTAATTTTGCATTTCTTATTCCTTTTATTATTAGTGCATATATGTGTGGGGTAGAGGGTGTTACAGATTCAGGTCTAACCCCTAAAACAACTTTTGCATGCAAACACTACTCATGAATTATACAATACCCATGACCTCACACTTGTTTGCAAACACGTTTAACACATTGCACTACAATTTAACACCTCAGGTTCCTAACTTAGAACCCTACACTTTTCTTTTAACACCTCCTGCATTGTGCTACAATTTAACACCTCAGGTTCCTAACTTGGAACCCTACACTTTTATTTTAACACCTCGTGCATTGCACTACAATTTAACAACTCAGGTTTCTAACTTGGAATCCTACACTTTCTTTTTAAGACCTTGTGCATAAACACTTTTCTCAAGGTAAACACCAGTCAGGTTATTGTATAATTCACAACTCACAACACAAGTAATATCACATCAAATATTAACCATACACTTATTCACAATCATATCTCATGTCCACAATTTAACATCTCACAATGTCACAATCTACCATCGCATGTTCACGTGTATCCCACTGATTAATACATGCTCAACTTGCCACTTATACTCAATTTCAATCACAATTTCATAATCCCAAAATGATATGTCACTACACCTCATGTTTATTTATACATCTTCATAACATTCATAACAATATTCATAAGGTACAACATACACATGTACATCAAATCTAACCATAATATTCTCAAACTCCAACACTTGAATAATTTTCAGAATCATACTATAACAACACTACAATATTATTTACATCAAATATATATGTAGCTAAATCTATATATATATAACTAGCACACATCATATTGGATCATGAATTTCAAATAAACTTTCATTGCACCAATTCCAAATAATTATATGAACACTTTACCATGCATTTACACACACACACACACACACACGCATGTAACTAACATGAAACAAGGCATAAGAGTAAACAATTCAAATATAAAAAAGCAGAAAGCAAATCTACTGGACTCAATTATATAAAAAAAAACATCATAAGTAAATATTTATATAGTAACTAAAGTTGCCATTGAAAATACCTTTCCAAACTAACAAGCATAATATGATATTATTAACATGAGTTAATCTCAAATATTTTTAAAAACACATATATATGTATATATAAATGTAAAAATAAGTATACATGAATTCATATATATTATCTAAGAATACACCACACAATATACTAGGAATCTTCGATTAATTTCAACTATAATATTAATTCCAAACTATATAAAAGAAATCCTAAAAAGCACGAAAAGGGGAAAATACAAAATCAATATCTCACTCCCTCTTATGGTAAATCCCTCTTTACTTAATTTTATTAATTCACGTTAATTAGAAAAAACCCCAATTTCTAGGGTTCACACTCAACACAAAAATATATCAATTCAAAATAATTTCGCATCGAAAGATCAATTGATCATTCAAACACAGTCAATTTGTAGTTATCATTGTACAGACAGAATTAAAACACATAAACACCCTAAAATTAACCCTAATTTGATCTCTAAGAATCTCTACACATGTTCACTCTAACCCCAATTGTGATAAACTCATCTCTTACCTCTAAGCGGGCTCACGTGTGTAGTCCAACCACAATAATGGTATCTCTAGTGGTTTCCTAAGATTCCTCAAGCATTTTCTCTGGTTGCTCTGCTAGGGTTTCCAAGCGTTAGAGAGAAGGATAAGAGATTGAAGCCTTAATTTCACTGTCTTGGTGCAAGGGATATTTCTCACTCTATAGACATTATTTCGTAAATCCCAACGGCGAGAATGTGCATAAATGAGTTTCTAAGATGGGATCCAAATTTCAGGGCGATACAACCGATAACGAGTCTGAGACCATAGTTTTGCCGAGATAGGTTTGAGTGTATGCGGGAAAAAAGAGATGATTTTGGGATATGAAGAAGGGATAACGAATTTGGGAAGAAGAGAGAGCGTAGAAACATATCGATGTAAAAAATGACCTAATATATCTCTATTTGCTAAGATACTTTGAGCCTATTATTTACTTTATTTTATTATTTTATAAAAATAAACTCTATTTTACTTCCTATCAAATGAATAAATAAAACATCCTTTTCATTTTCTAAAAACACATATTTATTTTATGTACTTTAAAACCATTATTTTAATTAATAAAACTATTTTTTCTTATTTATTTAATTAAAAAACCTCATTGTTTTTTAAAATTCTATTTATTTTTAAATAAAATTATTTTTAATTTATTTTTAAAAAAACAGGATGTTACACTTGGTGAAGACCTTGGAGGAAGCCAACGTGCTTGTGACTTCAAACTTCACATGTCTCAGTAGTGGTCTAGAGGGTTTGTTACAGTTGCATTTCTTTCTTTCAGGTAAAGCATCTCTCTCTTTTAACAACCCATGAAGATTTTTTTTATATATAAAAATATTATTTGTTAGTATGTTAATTTTTTTATTAGCGGAAAGATTCAAACCCATAATCTCTCCTCTTCTTCCCTTCTTCCTTCACCATCAAACCCATAAAGAATTGACATAAGAAGAACATATCTCTCTCAGTAAAACAACAAGCCATAGAGGTCCTTTGTTAATTATCTGCTTTTGGATTGCATTATGTGGCTCTTTTATCTTTATCTTCTATTTTTTTAGTTTTTGTTTTAGTTAATAAGTGGTTCCTACACTTTAGGAGCAAGTTAGGTTGTTATCCACGGATTGCTAAAATCTTGGTAACATGATAGTTTTCTATTTTATTTGAATTATTATAAATGTACTGGTGCTAATGAATAAAATTGATCATTCCATTCCTTCTTCAAATATTCAACGCATTCCTCTCGGGTTTGCTCCTCTATTTTATTTTTCTTTTCTTCCATAAAACCGACAAAGTGGTATCACAACTATCTTCTTACGGGACCTGTGAAAATGGAAGTTGAAGCAAGCTTTTCACAAGTTGCTTCTCCTGTCTTTGATGGGGAGAACTATGACCTTTGGGCAGTTAGAATGGAGTCTTACCTAGAGGCATTGGATTTATGGGAAGCTCTAGAAAAGGATTACAATGTTCCTACGCTACCAGGCAATCCCACCATGGCTCAGATAAAAAAACACAAGGAAAGGAAAACCAAGAAAGCAAAGGCATAATCTTGTTTGTTTGTTGGTGTTTCAAAAACTGTCTTCACCAGAATCATGACCATCAAAACACCAAAAGCAATATGGGATTATTTAAAGGAAGAATACGCAAGGGATGAGAGGATTCGAGACATGCAAGTGCTGAACTTGATGAGGGAATTTGAGCTCCAAAGGATGAAAGATTAGACAATTAAAGAATACTTGGGCAGATTGCTTGGCATTGCTAATAAGGTTAGATTAATGGGCACTAAATTGGCTGATTCTAGAATTATAGAAAAAATTATGGTTGCAATGCCTTAGAGATATGAAGCATCAATAACCACGTTGGAGAACACAAAGGATTTGTCCAAGATCACTTTGGCAAGAGTGTTACATGCCTTGCAAGCCCAGGAGCAGCGAAGGCTTATGAGACAAGATTGTGTGGTTGATGGTGCTTTACCAGCCAAGCAATATAAAGGTGGAAGTACTGTAAATGACCAAAGTAAAAGTAAGGGTAAAAATAAAAATTACCCACCTTGTCACCATTGTGGCAAAATGGGTCACCCACCATTCAAATGCTGGAGAAGACCAGACGCAAAGTGCAGCAAATGCAATAAGCTTGGACATGAAGTTGTAATTTGCAAAGGCAAGTTTCTACAACTGAAGACAATGCCCAGGTCATAGAGCAAGACGAAGAAGATCAAATGTTTGTGGCAACATCTTTTTCAGCAAGGAGTAGTTTAGAATGCTGGCTGATTGACAGTGGTTGTACAAACCACATGACATATGACAAAACACTCTTCAAGGATTTGAAGCCTACTAAAGTCTCAAAAGTCAGAATTAGGAACAGTGGCTATATTTTAGCAAAAGGAAATGGAACCATCATAATCTCAACAAATTTAGGTATAAAGACAATCTCAAATTTTCTTTATGTACTCGATATTGACCAAAATTTTCTTAGCATAAGTTAGTTGATAGAAAAAGGATTTAAAATATCCTTTGTAAATCAACATTGCCTTATCTTTGACATTGTTGGTCTGGAGATGCTAAGAGTTAAAATGAGAGGTAAAAGCTTCTCATTTGATCCAATTGAGGAGGAGCAGGTAGCCTATTTCACTCAAGCCAACCCCATAGAACTTTAGCATAAGAGACTTGGCCATTGTCATATTCAAAGAATGCTGAACATGAAGAAGAAAGACATGACAAGAGGTCTACCGGTATTTTCTGATCACTTGCCAAATTGCAATGCTTGCCAGTTTGGTAAACAAAATAGAATGCCATTTCCCAAATCAACTTGGAGAGCCTCTCAAAAGCTGCAACTAATTCACACTGATGTGGCAGGACCTCAAAGAACACCATCACTACAAGGTAGTTCATACTTTATTCTTTTCATAGATGATTTTACAAGAATGTGCTAGATTTTTTCCTTAAAATTTAAGCATGAAGTGGCTGGAGTATTTATAAAGTTCAAGAAGATGTTGGAAACTCAAAGTGGCTGCAAGATTCAAGTTCTAAGATCCAATAATGGGAAGGAATATATCTCAGCACAATTTAATTTATTTTGTGAAGAAATTGGCATTGAACATCAACTCACAGCTCTATAACTCCAGAGCAAAATGGAGTTAGTGAAAGGAGAAATATATCGGCAATGGAAATGACTAGATGTATGTTGCATGAGCAGGAATTGCCTAAAGAATTTTGGGTAGAAGCAACTAATACAACAGTATTTCTTCAAAATTGACTTCCAACCAAGGCCTTGGAAGATAAAACTCCTTTTGAGGCTTGGTATGGGTATAGGTCTTCATTAATATTTCTTAAAGTGTTTGGTTGTGTTTGTTTTGCACATGTTCCATAGGTTAAGTGGGACAAACTTGACAAGAAGGAGATTCCGGGTATTTTTGTGGGCTATAGTTAAGTTTCAAAGGCCTACAAAGTGTATCATCCTTAAATCGGAAAGATGACTGTCACAAGAGATGTGCATTTCAATGAAGATCAGAATTTGGATTGGAAGAATCCACAAAGAACAAATGGATCCATCAACAATGAAGGAGCAATATGTGAACTTGCTAGTTGTGAAGAAGCATTAAAAGACCCAAAATGGAAAAATTTCAATGAAGGAGGAGATGTCAATGATTCAAAAAAACAGAACATGGGAGCTAGTTAACAAGCCTATAGATAGAAAAGTCATTGGAGTTAAATGGGTTTTCAGAACAAAGCTTAATGTAGATTGCTCAGTCAACAAATACAAGGCTAGACTCATAGTAAAAGGGTATGCACAAATTTTTAGTGTTGATTATTCTAACATTTTTGCTCTAGTGTCCAGATTAGATACAATTAGATTGGTATTAATGGTTGCTGCTCAAAAAGGCTGAAAAGTATTTCAGTTAGATGTCAAATCAGCTTTTTTTAAATGGAGTTTTACAAGAAGAGATATATGTGGAGCAGCCAGAAGGATTTATGAAGCGAGGTGAAGAAAATAAAGTCTATCTACTAATAAAGGCCCTTTATGGCCTAAAGCAAGCACCAAGGGCTTGGTACAACAGGATAAATGATTACTGTAACATTCCCAATTTTTCGTAAAATTTTTTTTAGAGAATAATGATGTTTTATAATTAAATAAATAAAGAAAAATAGTTATAATAAAATAATAGTTTGAGAGAAAAAAGTATTTTATTTATTCATTTGATAGAGAATAAAATAGTTTTTTTATAAAATAATAAAAATAAATAAATAAAGTAAATAATAAGTTGTAAGTACCCTAGGTATAAGTAGAGACGTGTTAGGTCAGTTTTGAGACTAACGATGCCTCATCTTTCCTTCATTTTCGTTTTTCTCTCTTCTCTTCCCAAAGCCCTTTCTTTTTCCTGCAGCCCACCAAACCTTTCTCAGAAAAACTACAATCTCGAACTCATTTACCGTTGGATCATTGTGAAATTTGAGCACCACCTTCGAAACCCAATTCCTAGCATTCTCACTGTTGGAAATTCCATAAACATGTTAGAGCTAAGATAAATACCCTTCACACCATAGTTTTCTCTTTTCCCGTAGAAACCCAAAATGGTCTCAGTAAAACAGAGATCCTGGTTTCCTTAAACGTTGGATTTTCATGAAATTTTGATATGTGGTTGGAAATTCAATTCCGCACCCTTTCACCGTTGGGATTTGTGAGATAATATTCTTGGAGAGAGAAAAAGGAATCACACGAAGACAGTGAAAATGGAAGCTTCAATTCCTTCTTTGTCTCTTTGACATTTGGGAACTCTATCGGAGCAGTCGGAAGAAAAACTGGAGGAATCTCAGGAAACCGCTAGAGATGCCGCAATCGCTATTGGAAGACACATGAGTCCGCTTAGAGTTAAGGGATGAGTTATTACCAATTTGGGGTTAGTGAGAACATGTGTAGGGATCCTTAGAGGATTAAATTAGAGTTTTATTTTGGGAAGTTTATTAAATTGCAATTTTTCCTTTATGATTATAAATAAAATATTGATGTTCTAATGAGAATTGCTTGATAAATTATGCTCTTGGTATTTGTATATTTTGACCTATGATTTTGATATAATTGTGTAATATTATTTGAGGGGTTTTACTCCCAGGTTGTGATAGTATTTTGTATAAATTGCTATATTGAGGATATGAAATGATGATTCAAATTGTGAGTATGTGGTGAATTGAACATGTGATGAATGATGGAATACATGTATATTGAGATGTGTATTGTGTTGTGAGTTATGAATTGTACAATCACACAACTATACGACCCTTTAAGGGCGACGAGTTTTGCACGACGAGTATTGTGATGAGATCCATTGTGGGGACCCGACGAGTTTAATCACAAGCGCAACGAGTTAAAATAATTTTGAAAATAATTGAGTAGTTGTGTGTATTGCATAGTTCATAGGTAAAACGTGCATGATTCATGAGGTGTGATAACATGTTATTTTGAGATTATAACATTGTGATTGAAATCGAGTGTATGTGATAAATTGAGTATGCACGTGATTGAGATGTTGTGTGCATTGAGTTGTAAACTGTGGATTGTACAATCACACGTCTATAAGACCCTCTAAGAGCGACGAGTTAATGCTAAGTCCCTTTAAGAGTGACGAGTTAATGCTAAGACCCTTTAAGGGCGATGAGTTAATGCAAAGACCCTTAAAAGGCAACGAGTTAAAAATATTTGAGAATAATTGAGGAGTTGTGTGTTTTGTACAGTTCATAGATAGAGTCTATGTGCTAAAATGTTTTCAGGGTTGGACCTGAATCAGGAGGGAAAGGCTCTAATGGACTCTTCAGAGTGTAGGCCTTGGGGGTCACCCGGTTTGAGTGCTCCTTTAAGCCTGTACCAATCCCATATGGTTGGAGCATTCTCGCAAAACACTGTGACGCTGACTGGTCTCCCTATGATATTACCTAGTGAGAGTGACTTGACTTGCTAGTGTGTGGTTTGTCTTGTCATGTACTCCTAGGCGCCTGACGAGGTTTTTCACTGACATGGTACCACATTGCATATAGGATTGAATCTTAGTGTATCTGCTGCATAACGTTTGTGTATTGTTCTATATTGATTTATTTGATGATATTGTGTTTTGACTATTGAGTATGCGAATGTTGTGAAAAAAAATGAGACGTGTGGTGAAATAACATGAGTTATGCTCAAGTAAATTGTATTTTGTAATATAATTGTTAGTGCTTAGCTCTACGGAGCTTTAAAAGATTGGCTAAGATTTTGTTAAAACATAAGCACTTAGACAATGAAGGAAAGCTGGAGTTGCTGCACATGATGTCCAACGTTATGTCAAGGAATAAGATCGGGCTGCACAAGGCACAAGGCAAGATAAAATGTCAAATGAAGAATTGAAGTTGCAGGATCCACGATGTCGGATACAATGTCCTGACATCCTGCCCGAAAATACTGGAGTTGCTGCACAATGCATAAGTCAAGATAAAATGTCAAGTGAAGCATTGAAGCTGCAGGATCCACGATGTCGGATACGATGTCCTGACATCTTGCCCGAAAATACTGGACTCATAAATCTGTTATATCTTTAACAGATTATAGTGCAGTTAGCAAGAGATTAGAAGATCTATCTTTAGGAACGAATTGAAAGATAATTAAAGTTCGAATTTCAAAGTAGAAGAGTTCGTTCAGGGATTAAAGATTAAAGATTAAAGATTCAAACTAAAAGATCAAACGTTATCTTTTAGTTCTTTAACTGCAGATTTTCAGGAAAGTGATAGATCTCATCCAGCATCAAGAAGTTGCAGCCCAGAAACGCACACTGCTATATAATCATGAAGGCTGCACGAGTTCTGCACCAAGCCCGGGATTGAAGAGTTATTTTGTGAGTTTTGGGACTTGAGTGTTTTGTGAGCCACCTTGATGGTACCCTAACATCAAGTGTTGGACCTGAGTGTGTAGAGTTGATCTCTTGTGTGTAGAGTTGATCTCTTTTGTGTAGGGTTGATCCCTTTTGTTCAGAGTTGATCTCTGGTGTGTCTTTGATTTAATTGTAAACACGGGAGAGTGTTTGAGAGGGAGTGAGCGGGGTTTCTCATATCTAAGAGTGGCTCTTAGGTAGAGATCGCACGGGTAGTGGTTAGGTGAGAAGGTTGTAAACAGGGGCTGTTAGACCTTGAACTAACACTATTTTAGTGGATTTCCTCCCTGGCTTGGTAGCCCCCAGATGTAGGTGAGGTTGCACCGAACTGGGTTAACAATCCTCTTGTGTTATTTACTTGTTTAATCTGTTCATACGGACACATATAATCTGCATGTTCTGAAGAGTGATGTCGTGACATCCTGTACGACATCTGTCCCCAGTATCAGAATTTCAATTGGTATCAGAGCAGGCACTCGAAATCACTGAGTGAGATCTAGGGAGATAAATTCTGATGAACATGGAGAAAGAAGGAGGACCAGTGAACAGACCACCAATTCTTGATGGAACCAACTATGAATACTGGAAAGCAAGAATGGTGGCCTTCCTCAAATCACTGGATAGCAGAACCTGGAAAGCTGTCATCAAAGACTGGACTAAAGAAGAAGACGAATTGGCACTTGGAAACTCCAAAGCTTTGAATGCTCTATTCAATGGAGTTGACAAGAATATCTTCAGACTGATCAACACATGCACAGTGGCCAAGGATGCATGGGAGATCCTGAAAACCACTCATGAAGGAACCTCCAAAGTGAAGATGTCCAGATTGCAACTATTGGCCACAAAATTCGAAAATCTGAAGATGAAGGAGGAAGAGTGTATTCATGACTTCCACATGAACATTCTTGAAATTGCCAATGCTTGCACTGCCTTGGGAGAGAGGATGACAGATGAAAAGCTGGTGAGAAAGATCCTCAGATCCTTGCCTAAGAGATTTGACATGAAAGTCACTGCAATAGAGGAGGCCCAAGACATTTGCAACATGAGAGTAGATGAACTCATTGGTTCCCTTCAAACCTTTGAGCTAGGACTCTCGGATAGGGCTGAAAAGAAGAGCAAGAATCTGGCTTTCGTGTCCAATGATGAAGAAGAAGAAGATGAGTGTGACCTGGATACTGATGAAGGTCTGACTAATGCAGTTGTGCTCCTTGGAAAACAGTTCAACAAAGTGATGAACAGAATGGACAGGAGGTAGAAACCACATGTCCAGAACATCCCTTTCGACATCAGGAAAGGTAGTGAATACCAGAAAAGTTCAGATGAAAAGCCCAGTCACAGCAAAGGAATTCAATGTCGTGGGTGTGAAGGCTTTGGACACATCAAAGCTGAATGTCCCACTCATCTCAAGAAGCAGAGGAAAGGACTTTCTGTATGTCGGTCTGATGATACAGAGAGTGATTCTGACAGAGATGTGAATGCACTCACTGGGAGATTTGAATCTGCTGAAGATTCAAGTGATACAGATAGTGAAATCACTTTTGATGAGCTTGCTATATCCTATAGAAAACTATGCATCAAAAGTGAGAAGATTCTTCAGCAAGAAGCACAACTGAAGAAGGTCATTGCAGATCTGGAGGCTGAGAAGGAGGCACATGAAGAGGAGATCTCTGAGCTTAAAGGAGAAGTTGGTTGTCTGAACTCCAAACTGGAAAACATGACAAAATCAATAAAGATGCTGAATAAAGGCTCAGATATGCTTGATGAAGTGCTACAGCTTGGGAAGAATGTTGGAAACCAGAGAGGACTTGGGTTTAAATCTGCTGGCAGAATAACCAAGACAGAATTTGTTCCTGCCAAAAACAGCACTGGAGCCACGATGTCACAACATCGGTCTCGACATCATGGAACGCAGCAGAAAAAGAGTAAAAGAAGTAAAAGAAAGAAGTGGAGGTGTCACTACTGTGGCAAGTATGGTCACATAAAGCCCTTTTGCTATCATCTACATGGCCATCCACATCATGGAACTCAAAGTAGCAACAGCAGAAAGAAGATGATGTGGGTTCCAAAACACAAGATTGTCAGTCTTGTTGTTCATACTTCACTTAGAGCATCAGCTAAGGAAGATTGGTACCTAGATAGCGGCTGTTCCAGACACATGACAGGAGTTAAAGAATTCCTGGTGAACATTGAGCCCTGCTCCACCAGCTATGTGACATTTGGAGATGGCTCTAAAGGAAAGATCATTGGAATGGGAAAGCTAGTTCATGATGGACTTCCTAGTCTGAACAAAGTACTGCTGGTGAAGGGACTGACTGCAAACCTGATCAGCATCAGTCAGTTGTGTGATGAAGGATTCAATGTAAACTTCACAAAGTCAGAATGCTTGGTGACAAATGAGAAGAGTGAAGTTCTAATGAAGGGCAGCAGATCAAAGGACAACTGTTACCTATGGACACCTCAAGAAACCAGTTACTCCTCCACATGTCTATCCTCCAAAGAAGATGAAGTCAGAATATGGCATCAAAGATTTGGACATCTGCACTTAAGAGGCATGAAGAAAATCATTGACAAAGGTGCTGTTAGAGGCATTCCCAATCTGAAAATAGAAGAAGGCAGAATTTGTGGTGAATGTCAGATTGGAAAGCAAGTCAAGATGTCCCACCAGAAGCTTCAACATCAGACCACTTCCAGGGTGCTGGAACTACTTCACATGGACTTGATGGGGCCTATGCAAGTTGAAAGCCTTGGAGGAAAAAGGTATGCCTATGTTGTTGTGGATGATTTCTCCAGATTTACCTGGGTCAACTTTATCAGAGAGAAATCAGAAACCTTTGAAGTATTCAAGGAGTTGAGTCTAAGACTTCAAAGAGAAAAGGACTGTGTCATCAAGAGAATCAGGAGTGACCATGGCAGAGAATTTGAAAACAGCAGGTTCACTGAATTCTGCACATCTGAAGGCATCACTCATGAGTTCTCTGCAGCCATTATACCACAACAGAATGGCATAGTTGAAAGGAAAAACAGGACTTTGCAAGAGGCTGCTAGGGTCATGCTTCATGCCAAAGAACTTCCCTATAATCTCTGGGCTGAAGCCATGAACACAGCATGCTACATCCACAACAGAGTCACACTTAGAAGAGGGACTCCAACCACACTGTATGAAATCTGGAAAGGGAGGAAGCCAACTGTCAAGCACTTCCACATCTTTGGAAGTCCATGTTACATTTTAGCAGATAGAGAGCAAAGGAGAAAGATGGATCCCAAAAGTGATGCAGGAATATTCCTGGGATACTCTACAAACAGCAGAGCATATAGAGTATTCAATTCCAGAACCAGAACTGTGATGGAATCCATCAATGTGGTTGTTGATGATCTAACTCCAGCAAGAAAGAAGGATGTCGAAGAAGATGTCAGAACATCGGGAGACAATGTAGCAGATACAGCTAAAAGTGCAGATAATACAGAAAACTCTGATCCTGCTACAGATGAATCAGACATCAACCAACCTGACAAGAGACCCTCCATTAGAATCCAGAAGATGCACCCCAAGGAGCTGATTATAGGAGATCCAAACAGGGGGGTCACTACAAGATCAAGGGAGATTGAGATCGTCTCAAATTCATGCTTTGTCTCCAAAATTGAGCCCAAGAATGTGAAAGAGGCACTGACTGATGAGTTCTGGATCAATGCTATGCAAGAAGAATTGGAGCAATTCAAAAGGAATGAAGTCTGGGAGCTAGTTCCGAGACCCGAGGGAACTAATGTGATTGGCACCAAGTGGATCTTCAAGAACAAAACCAATGAAGAAGGTGTTATAACCAGAAACAAGGCCAGACTTGTTGCTCAAGGCTACACTCAGATTGAAGGTGTAGACTTTGATGAAACTTTCGCTCCTGTTGCTAGACTTGAATCCATCAGATTGTTACTTGGTGTAGCTTGCATCCTCAAATTCAAGCTGTACCAGATGGATGTGAAAAGCGCGTTTCTGAATGGATACCTGAATGAAGAAGCCTATGTGGAGCAGCCAAAGGGATTTGTAGATCCAACTCATCCAGATCATGTATACAGGCTCAAGAAGGCTCTCTATGGATTGAAGCAAGCTCCAAGAGCTTGGTATGAAAGGCTAACAGAGTCCCTTACTCAGCAAGGGTATAGGAAGGGAGGAATTGACAAGACTCTCTTTGTCAAACAAGATGCTGAAAACGTGATGATTGCACAGATATATGTTGATGACATTGTGTTTGGAGGGATGTCGAATGAGATGCTTCGACATTTTGTTCAACAGATGCAATCTGAATTTGAGATGAGTCTTGTTGGAGAGCTGACTTATTTTCTGGGACTTCAAGTGAAGCAGATGGAAGACTCCATATTCCTCTCACAAAGCAAGTATGCAAAGAACATTGTCAAGAAGTTTGGGATGGAGAATGCCAGCCATAAAAGAACACCTGCACCTACCCACTTGAAGCTGTCAAAAGATGAAGCTGGCACCAGTGTTGATCAAAGTCTGTACAGAAGCATGATTGGGAGCCTACTATATTTAACAGCTAGCAGACCTGACATCACCTATGCAGTAGGTGTTTGTGCAAGATATCAAGCCAATCCCAAGATAAGTCACTTGAATCAAGTAAAGAGAATTCTGAAATATGTAAATGGCACCAGTGACTATGGGATTATGTACTGTCATTGTTCAGATTCAATGCTGGTTGGGTATTGTGATGCTGATTGGGCTGGAAGTGCAGATGACAGAAAAAGCACTTCAGGTGGATGTTTCTATCTGGGCAACAATCTTATTTCATGGTTCAGCAAGAAGCAGAACTGTGTGTCTCTATCTACTGCAGAAGCAGAGTATATTGCAGCAGGAAGCAGCTGTTCACAACTAGTTTGGATGAAGCAGATGCTGAAGGAGTACAATGTCGAACAAGATGTCATGACATTATACTGTGACAACATGAGTGCTATTAATATTTCTAAAAATCCTGTTCAACACAGCAGAACCAAGCACATTGACATTAGACATCACTATATCAGAGATCTTGTTGATGATAAAGTGATCACACTGAAGCATGTTGACACTGAGGAACAAATAGCAGATATTTTCACAAAGGCTTTGGATGCAAATCAGTTTGAAAAACTGAGGGGCAAGCTGGGCATTTGTCTGCTAGAGGAATTATAGCAGCTACTACAATCTGAACGTGCCCAAACGAATCACTTAACATTAATAGCACGTTCACTACTAAGCCAAAACGAATTCGACCGTTGCTTCACACGCCCCTCTATATTCCTCATTCAAATTTATATTGTCGTGGTAATCCCATCTTCAGCATTTCCCAATAGCTCTCAGAAATTTGCGAAACCATTCCAAACGCTCTGCTTTTCCATGGCTACCTCACCAAAAGAAATTTCAGCTTCTGGTTCACCCTCTGTACCATCATCTCCGCACCAGGAACAACCTGAATTCAACATCCAACCCATACAAATAATACCTGGTCAAGCCTCTGTCCCTGAGAAACTGGTTCCCAGAAGACAACAGGGAGTGAAGATTGCTAAAAACCCTAGCCTTGCAACAAGTCCTAGGGAAGTAGACCCGGAGATGGATAAGAAGATCCGCAGTATTGTGAGTAGCATTCTGAAAGATGCTTCTGTGCCTGATGCTGAGAAAGATGTTCCAACATCCTCCACCCCGAATGTTTCTGTGCCTGATGTTGATAAAGATGTTCCAACATCTTCCGCTCCAAATGCTGAAGCCCTCCCTTCACCCAGTGAAGAGGAATCAACAGAAGAAGAGGATCAAGCCTCAGAGGAGACCCCCGCACCACGGGCACCAGAACCTGCTCCAGGTGACCTCATTGACTTAGAAGAAGTCGAATCTGATGAGGAACCCATTGCCAACAAGTTAGCACCTGGCATTGCAGAAAGACTTCAAAGCAGAAAAGGAAAAACCCCCATTAAGAGGCCTGGACGAATCAAAACTATGGCACAGAAGAAGAGCACTCCGATCACTCCTACCACATCCAGATGGAGCAAAGTTGCAATCCCTTCCAAGAAGAGGAAAGAAATTTCCTCATCCGATTCTGATGATGATGTCGAACTAGATGTCTCGACATCAAAGAGGGCCAAGAAATCTGGGAGAAAGGTGCCTGGAAATGTTCCTGATGCACCATTGGACAACATCTCTTTCCACTCCATTGGCAATGTTGAAAAGTGGAAATATGTGTATCAACGCAGACTTGCGGTTGAAAGAGAACTGGGAAGAGATGCCTTGGATTGCAAGGAGACCATGGACCTCATTAAGGCTGCTGGACTACTGAAGACAGTCACCAAATTGGGAGACTGTTATGAAGGCCTAGTCAGGGAATTCATTGTCAACATTCCCTCTGACATAACAAACAGAAAGAGTGATGAGTATCAAAAGGTGTTTGTCAGAGGAAAGTGTGTTAGATTCTCCCCTGCTGTGATCAACAAATATCTGGGCAGACCTACTGATGGAGTGATAGATATTGCTGTTTCTGAGCATCAAATTGCCAAGGAAATCACTGCCAAACAAGTCCAGCATTGGCCAAAGAAAGGGAAGCTTTCAGCAGGGAAGCTAAGTGTGAAGTATGCAATCTTGCATAGGATTGGCGCTGCAAACTGGGTACCCACCAATCATACTTCCACTGTTGCCACAGGTTTGGGTAAATTTCTGTATGCTGTTGGAACCAAGTCCAAATTTAATTTTGGAAACTATATTTTTGATCAAACTGTTAAGCATTCAGAATCTTTTGCTGTCAAATTACCCATTGCCTTCCCTACTGTATTGTGTGGCATTATGTTGAGTCAACACCCCAATATTTTAAACTACACTGACTCTGTGATGAAGAGAGAATCTCCTCTATCCCTGCACTACAAACTGTTTGAGGGGACACATGTCCCAGACATTGTCTCGACATCAGGGAAAGCTGCTGCTTCAGGTGCTGTGTCCAAGGATGCCTTGATAGCTGAACTCAAGGACACATGCAAGGTGCTGGAAGCAACCATCAAAGCCACCACAGAGAAGAAGATGGAGCTAGAACGGCTGATCAAAAGGCTCTCAGAAAGTGGCATTGATGATGGTGAAGCAGCCGAGGAAGAAGAAGAAGCTGAGCAAGAAGAAGAAGCTGCTGAGGAAGAGGAAGATGCAGCAGAAGAGACAGAATCAGATGATGATGATTCTGAAGCCACCCCATGATCATCAGACCTTTATGTTTTTACTTTTACTAGTTATAGGGGCATGTCCCTTTGAACAATTAATTACTATGGGTCTGTAATATTTGCACCTTAAGTTCATGCATTCTACTTTTGTCAAATTCTGTCTAAAAAGGGGGAGTAATAGTATTATGCTTGCTATTATGCATGATTTTGAGCAGTAGGATACTATGTATGCAATAGTCGTATTATGCATGATTGATACGATGTATGGCAGTAGGAAACGATGTATGCATGATTCATGATTTTGAGGGGGAGTTGTATGAATATGATTTTGAGGGGGAGACTGCTGCTGCTGAGGATGACTGATGTAAGCTACTAGAAGCTGATAGAAGATGCTGCAGTAAGAGCATGAAGACAGGGGGAGCAGAAAGCGGATGTCACATGAGATGTCTTGACATCCTGGAAAAGACTAGTAGCTGATAGAAGATGCTGCAGTAAGCATGAAGACAGGGGGAGCAGAAGCAGAAAGCTGATGTCACGTGAGATGTCTTGACATCCTGGAGAAGACTTGTAGATTTGCAACTTGAAGAATTTCCGCTGTGCTTGATTACTCTGATAATGAAAGTTGCTGATCCCACTTGCATAACTGCTCGTACCTGCTCAGGAAGTGTCTAAGTATGTTTTAGACAAAATTTGCCAAAGGGGGAGATTGTTAGTGCTTAGCTCTACGGAGCTTTAAAAGATTGGCTAAGATTTTGTTAAAACATAAGCACTTAGACAATGAAGGAAAGCTGGAGTTGCTGCACATGATGTCCAACGTTATGTCAAGGAATAAGATCGGGCTGCACAAGGCACAAGGCAAGATAAAATGTCAAATGAAGAATTGAAGTTGCAGGATCCACAATGTCGGATACAATGTCCTGACATCCTGCCCGAAAATACTGGAGTTGCTGCACAATGCATAAGTCAAGATAAAATGTCAAGTGAAGCATTGAAGCTGCAGGATCCACGATGTCGGATACGATGTCCTGACATCTTGCCCGAAAATACTGGACACATAAATCTGTTATATCTTTAACAGATTATAGTGCAGTTAGCAAGAGATTAGAAGATCTATCTTTAGGAACGAATTGAAAGATAATTAAAGTTCGAATTTCAAAGTAGAAGAGTTCGTTCAGGGATTAAAGATTAAAGATTAAAGATTCAAACTAAAAGATCAAACGTTATCTTTTAGTTCTTTAACTGCAGATTTTCAGGAAAGTGATAGATCTCATCCAGCATCAAGAAGTTGCAGCCCAGAAACGCACACTGCTATATAATCATGAAGGCTGCACGAGTTCTGCACCAAGCCCGGGATTGAAGAGTTATTTTGTGAGTTTTGGGACTTGAGTGTTTTGTGAGCCACCTTGATGGTACCCTAACATCAAGTGTTGGACCTGAGTGTGTAGAGTTGATCTCTTGTGTGTAGAGTTGATCTCTTTTGTGTAGGGTTGATCCCTTTTGTTCAGAGTTGATCTCTGGTGTGTCTTTGATTTAATTGTAAACACGGGAGAGTGTTTGAGAGGGAGTGAGCGGGGTTTCTCATATCTAAGAGTGGCTCTTAGGTAGAGATCGCACGGGTAGTGGTTAGGTGAGAAGGTTGTAAACAGGGGCTGTTAGACCTTGAACTAACACTATTTTAGTGGATTTCCTCCCTGGCTTGGTAGCCCCCAGATGTAGGTGAGGTTGCACCGAACTGGGTTAACAATCCTCTTGTGTTATTTACTTGTTTAATCTGTTCATACGGACACATATAATCTGCATGTTCTGAAGAGTGATGTCGTGACATCCTGTACGACATATGTCCCCAGTATCAGAATTTCAATAATATTTATACCTATATGTTGTCTTATTTTTCTCTATTAGTTAGGAATGTGATAACTCACTCCCTCTGTTATTTGTGTTTGGATCCTGTGATGATCTTGAACTTTGTGTTCGGGGGAGTAGATGACTAGGTGAATTGTTTTGAGCCGAAATAATTTATTAATTATTTGAACAAGTTTTATTATGGTGTTAGAAAAGTAAATGTGAGTCTTTTATTGTTTTGAAAGGCTTGTATTTAAATGTATTTTAAAACTTTTAATTAAATTGATCTCTTATTTCTTATATATATATATATATATATATATATATATATATATATATATATGCCAGGGTAGAGGGTGTCACAATCACCTTTTGAGCATTGGCTTTGTAAAAAGCTTATATGAATCCACTCTTTATGTGAAATGTAAGGGAAACAATTTTCTCATAATTTCCTTCTATGTTGATGATCTTTTAGTGACCAGAGACAATACAAGAAATGATGCAGGCTTTTGAAATGACAAATCTTGGTCTTATGACATATTTCTTGGAATTGAGATTAAACAAAGTGAGAATGATGTGTTCATCTGCCAAAAAAATATGCAAAGGAAATATTGAAGAAATTTCATATGGAAGAGTGTAAAACAGTCAGCACACCAATGAATCAAAAAGAGAAGTTGAGCAAGGAAGATGGTGCTGATAAAGTTGATGAAGGATATTATAGAAGCTTGATTGGATGTCTAATGTATCTTACTACACCAAGGCCAAACATTCTATTTTCCACAAGTCTCCTCTCTTGATTTATGCATTGCGCTAGTGAAATGCATTTAAGAGCAGCAAAAAGAATATTTGAGGTATATTAGAGCCACTGTTGATTATGGTGTCAAATTGAGAAGTGTCAAGAATTCAAGTTATACGGGTTCTCTGACAGTGATTGGGCTGTATCCATTGATGACATGAAAAACACTACTGTTGATTATGGTGTCAAACTAAGAAGTGTCAAGAATTCAAGTTATACGGGTTCTCTGACAATGATTGGGTTGTATCCATTGATGACATGAAAAGCACTTCGGGATATTGTTTCAGCCTAGGTTCAAAAGTTTTCTCATGGTGCACAAAGAAGCAGGAGATTATAGCACAATCCACTATAGAAGCTGAATTCATAGTAGAAACAGTAGTTGTAAATCAAGTTTTGTGGTTAAAAAGGTTTCATGTGATTTACATATACTACAGAATCATATGACAAAAATTTTCATTGACAACCAAGCAGTAATTGCAATTTCAAAGGATCCATTGTGTCATGGGAAGACTAAAAATTTTAACATCAAGCTCTACTTCTTAAGAGAGATACAACAAAATGGAGAAGTGATTTTGGTTTATTGCAAGTCAGAAGATCAATTGGCAGATTTGTTTACAAAGCCACTTCCTGTTAGCAAGTTTGAGCTCTTAAGACAAAAGATTGGAGTTTGCAGATCCTAAAGCAAGGAGGAGTGTTAATTATCTGCTTTTGGACTGCATTATGTACCTCTTTTATTGTTATCTTCTATTGTTTTAGTTTTTGTTTTAGTCAATAAGTGGTTCCTACACTTTAGGAGCAAGTTAGGTTGTTATCCACAGATTGCTAAAATCTTGGGTAACGTTTTCTAACACTTTTGTTTTAGTCAATAAGTGGTTCCTACTCTCCTTATTTATTCCAATTAAATTCTTTTTTTTTTTGTGATTGACCTGAGTGAAGAAAATAATACAAAATAAAAATTTGTTAAGATTGATTTTTATTAAATCTCATGCAAGAATAAGAACATCATCACATGGCATCCTCTATGCTCCTATAGATTATATACAATGTTGATAACAATGCACGATGAGGGCCTTTTGATTTGACATCTCTGTGAATGCACGACGAGGGAGTTATTTATGTTTGTTATGTAATTGATAACTAAGGCAAGTCATTATTGGCTAATATGTACTAGGAAGATCTAAACTACTGCTTTCTAATTATTATTTTTTATCCAGATTCCTTGGTACTCCTTTTTTTCCATTCCATGATTGGAAAGTCATGTTCATACACATAAGAGATATCTGTCATCATTGATCCTGAAACCGTTATCCTTTTTGGATTCATCTCCACCCTAAACCATGCGTATCAACTTGACCATGATTGGCTTCTTAATGCTTTGGCTCAAAATGTTTCTTCCTTCCTGTTCCATTTGAATGAGTCTGGGAAACATTGGCAGACAGATAAAGGGAAACAGATGAATATGCAGGAGGTATGAAATATTGGAAATCTTTTGAGGGTCTGAGAGAAAGTACTCACTGAAAACACTGTTTTGCTCAAGAAAGCTATATTGAATTGTCCTCTCTTTTTCAGCTGTAGAAAATACTTCCACTACTAGAAAAAATGCTTCTACAACGGTCAAATAGGGGATACAACGACATTTTTCGACCGTTGTAGAATGTGACGTCGTTGAAGCTTAAAAATTTCAACGACGAGTCCCAAAACACCGTCTTTGAAAGTGAACAACTTTCAAAGATGTTGTTGAGGTAAGCACCGTCTTAGAAAGCTGACGTTCAAAGACGATACTTACGTCAACAACGTCTTAGAATGCTTACTTTCAAAGACAGTGCTGATATAAGCATCATCCTTGAATTAAATATTATTTTTAATTATTTATATTTTTTCTGGTTGATATCCCATCAGAAAAAATATAAATAATTAAAAATAATATATATTAGCATGATTGTAATTAATATTAATGGTAAAATTTATCTAATAAATAAATATTTAAATGATATATTAAATAAAAATAAGAGGTTTATGTATTATTTATATTTAATCTATCATTTAAATATTAATTATTAAATTAAATTTTAATATTAATTACAATAGATTAAGAAAATAAATTTTACCATTAATTACAACAGATTAAGAAAATTGAATTCTAAAATAAATTTTTAAAAAAATTACAACAGATTAAGATAATTTTAATTAGAAAGGAAAAATGCATGTGCAAATTTGAAGGTATATAAAATTGGTATACTTCTAGCAAAATAACTAGACAAAACTATTTGTGTAAATCATGAAGATTTTGATGATGTCAAGAAGAATTAAGAATTTGCTTAAGAAATGGGGAGAATGTAAATCATGCAAGCTTTGATGGTGTTGAGAAGAAATCACATGTTTGTCATCATCAAAAAGGGGGAGAATGTGAATGTATGTATACATGATTTTGATGATGTCAAAGAAGAATCTAACAAGGCTGCTTCAAATGATAAGCATTTGCTTCAAGAATGATTCAAGATTGCTTCAACAAACAAAGCCTTGTTTCAAGATTCACTAAAGACCAAGCCTTGCCTTAAAACAAAGTGCTTTCGAGACAAGCAAGGCTCTGGTAATCGATTACCAGGAAGTGTAAACGATTACCAGAAGACAGGGTTGAGAAATAGCTATTGAAAAATGTTTTGAATTTGAATTTTCAACATGTAATCGATTACCATATGTCTGTAATCGATTACCAGCAACGGGACTTTGGAAATTCAAATTCAAAAGTCATAACCCTTCAAATTATAATTGTGTAATCGATTACACAAACATTGTAATCGATTACCAGTGGAAAGTTTTTAGAAAATCTGCCAACAGTCACATCTTTTCATTAGATTTGTGAATGGCCATCAAAAGCCTATAAATAGGTGACTTGGGCACGAATTTTATGAGAGAGTTTTGATTGATCAAAATGTTTTATCCTCTCAAAAGATTGAGAGAGTTTTGCTTGGCAAAAATGTCTTATCCTCTCAAAAGACAATGAGAGAGATTCCAAAAGAACTTCGTTGTCAAATGCTCTCTCAAAAGAAATCCTTGACCAAACACTTGCAAAATCTATAAGGATTCTTACATGATCTTCATTGTAGTATTCTTCTCTTGAAGAGAGAATTCTTCTTCCATTCTTCTTATTCAATGAGATTGGTTAAGAGACTGTGAGTCTCTTGTTGTAAAGCATCTGAACACAAGGGATGGGTTGTCCCTGTGTGGTTCAGACTTTGCAAAAGGAATTTACAAAGATAGTGGAAATCTCAAGTGGGTTGCTTGAGTACTAGACGTAGGCACGGGAAGTGGCCGAACCAGTATAAAATTGTGTTTGCATTCTCTCTTCCCTTATCTTATTTATTTTGTTGCAATCAGTTGTGTCTTGCACGTTTAAAGAACATTGTTAAATTGATTGTTGTTGCTTCTTCTACATTCTAAGCCTATCCCTCTTAAGATTATTGAGACCACAAGGTCCAACAAGTGGTATCAAAGAGGGATTCTTGTATAAAGTTTAAAAACTTCAAGAATAGATATGGGCTCATCCAAATTTCCATTTTCTGAGGAAAATTCTATCAATAGGCTTTTATGTTCAATGGTGAGGGTTATCATTATTGGAAAACCCGAATGCAGATCTTTATAGAAGCCATAGATCTAAAGATATGGGAAGCCATTGAATTTGATTCATTTATTCCTACAGTGGTAGAGAGAAATGCAACTACATAAAAAAAACTAGAGAAGAAAGAAGATGATGATGAAAGAAGAAAGAAGAAAGATCCTCTTTAGCCCCAAAATGCTGAGTGCGATCAACTTGGGCACATGAGATTCAATTGTCCTGTGCTTAAAAGAAGAATGGAAAAATCCGACAAGATGAATTTCAAAGAGAAGAAAGAAAAGAAAGGATATATCACTTGGGAAGATAATGTCATAAATTATTCAAGTGATTCAGAGAAGAAAATCAAAAGTCTGAGTATCATGATGAAAGACTATGAAAATGGAGAAGAGCAAAGTCGATACATTGATAGCAATTTCTCCAAACACATGGCATGCATCAAAGTTTATTCATATTTCTCTCCAAGATAAATGAATATGTGATTTATGGAGACAGCAAACGAAGGCCACATTTCTCCCCAAGAAAAGTGAATATGCGATATATGGAGACAACAAACAAAGGCCACTTGATCAACAACCCCAACAAGTAATATCAAATGATACCAACAGGTAAGAAAGTGATATGAAGAAAATGATTGAGAAACTAAAAGTAACTAAGTAACTAGCTTTTGAAAATAATAATGTAATGAACATAACATACAATTCGCAAATGTTCTACTTGAGTTGACATGTGCCGCTCAATCTGTTGAGTAACCTTTTTCAACAAGCAAGCCACACGCTGAACAACAAAGATAATAGACAGTGTTTGTGAAATTGTTTGTGGCACATTCAATGGTGGTGCAAACCAATTGCATCGATTATATACATGTAGGCTAATGAATGAGTTTATGGACATATGTAACACCAACATAGGAATATAAGAATATAAGGCATATAAACATGCATGATATATATATATATATATATATATATATATATATATATATATATATATATATATATAAGTTTAACAAACCACTGACATACCTTCCTCCTTTCGTGTTAATTTTTGTTCAATCAACTGACAATCAAGAAACAATTAAAACAATTAGAAGGAAGCAACAAAAAATATAAACTATTAAAAACATATATATTACAAATGTATGCATGGAACTTGTAACATCCCATTTTTTGTAAACTAATTTAAAAATAATTATTATTTATAAATAAATAGAGTTTTAAAAAAATGATCATGTTTTTATAAATAAATAAATAATGAGAAATAATGGTTTGAAAAAAAAAAGATATTTGATTTATTCATTTGATAGGGAATAAAATAGAGTTTTTTTTATAAAATATTAAAAAATAAATAAATAGAATAATAATAAGTTGTGTGTACCCTAGGTATCAATAGCGATGTTAGGTCAGTTTTAGACTGACGATGCTCTTATTTCCCTTATTTTCGTTTTCCCTCTTCTCCTCTCCTTTTCCTTTTTTCCCTTTTTGCCTCGTGCCGCCACACGACTACCGCCTCATGGCTGCGCGTGGACCAGGAGGAGCTCGCGTTCATCTGCAAGCCGCATAAGGTGCAGGCGAGGAGGGTGATGCTGGAGGAGGTGGAGAGCTTTGGATATTGGATTGGGAAAAGGGAATAGGAGAGAAGAAAGAAGAGGAACGGATGCGAAATTTGTTTGTGAAATATGAACGGACGCGAAATTTGTTTGTGAAATATGAACGGACGCGAAATTTGTTTTTTTTTTTAAATTATTCAAAGATGGTCATTATAATAAGACCGTCTTTGTATCACCATATTTTTAAGACAGTCTTAGTATACCCGTCTTTATTTCAGCCTGCTTGTTTATTAAAGACGGTTATTCTAATAACCGTTGTTGTTAACTTTGTGAAAATTACAATAATGCCACTGCTATTATTTCTACGACGTGTTGCATTTAACCATCATAAGTGCGGTGTCGTAAAATGGCATTATTGTAGTAGTGTTCAACAGAATTGGCAAGGGAAACATTGTATACAAGAATGCTCATGGTGTGGAACAACATGTTGAGAATAAATTTGTATGCCCACGAAAAGTCATCATTAGGGGTGGGAATAGGCCAGGCCGGCCTACAGGGGCCTACGACCTGGCCTACATAAAGCCTGGTCTGGACTAGCCTATTTAATTAAAAGGTTAGGCTCAGACTTTTTTTAGAAGTCTTACAAGCCTGATAAGCCGGCCTATATATATGTATATATACTTATATTATCTTTTGGGTACCAATATATACTTAATTTTTTTTTTTGAAACTAGCAAACTTTGATTACACATTACTGCTCCATAACTTCCATTCCTATAATCAAGTAAGACTTTAATTACAATTTAGGTGTGAGTCATGTGTCCCTTTATATTCCTCATTATTTTTATAGGCTTTCTTATCCCTGTTAACGTTTCCTTTTCCTTTAACTTTCCTATTACGTTCCTATTCAGAGCAAGGGAATATTAAAGGTTTAATGTGAAGAAGGCATTTAAAAAGGCTATCAGGCCAGGCTAGACTTATAAAAAGGCCAGGCCGAAAATAAAATCTTTTGATAGGCTATAGGTCAGACTTAGGCCTCAAAAATTCATCGTAGGCTAGGCTCAGACCTTTTAAAGCCTGGTTTGACCTGGCCTATTCCCACCCCTAGTCATCATGTAATCAATTCTAATTTTAATAATAAAGTATTATTTTATTTTCATTGTTAGATTTCACTATCTGATTAAATGGTCCATTTGATAATGTCCTTGATTAAAATTAAAGACTTGTTATTATAATAGAGAAACAAGTTTATTCTAATTTTAATCTAAACCGCTCTTGATCATAGAATTATTGTAAATAGGATATCAATAATTCAAATAGATTAATATGTACGTGATAGTATTTATTAGATACATATTAATGGATCTCATTTATTAATTTGCGTATATAGATGAGTCACATGTTGATGTGATCATTGAACTGACTCAATTGAAATTTTCTAATGGTTAAAATTTACCATAAATTATCAATAGAAAATTCTCAAGAAGAGGTATAATAGCTTTCTTTGACCTGAGATTGTCATAGTAATTAACAGGTTATTTGTTGTATTTTGATTCCGGACACCTAATGCTTTAGAGCACTTGTTGAATGGATATTGGATATGATTAAATACCTGTAGAATTAATTATTAATCAAGAAGGAATCCATCAACTCTTGATAATGAGTTTGAGCTCTATAAATAAAATTATATCCTGGTCAAGAAAATTAAATGAAAGAATAAATGAGTTTCTTAAGTCATTATGAGTTAACTCAAAAGGGTTTGACAGTAATATCATACTCTAGAGTTAACCCAGAGCTGTAAAGATGGAAGAAATTATTACACTACTCTTCTAATAGTTCTTGAAAGTAAAATGCTACTTCATGTTATCTGGACGTTAAGGAGTGTTGCTATACGCCTACCTTGATTAGTATATTAATTTGATTAATATATTACTGGCTTAGTATTGAACCTACGGGGTCACACACAAACGAGTGTTCTAATCTCTATTAAAGAAATTATTTTAATATTTGATGATTAATTAAATTAGAGAATTTAATATGATCAAATGATTAATTGATTTCAAAAAGGTGGAATATTATTATATTTTTACTAGTATTGAAAATATAAATAATATGAAAGATTTGGTGAAAGAAGAGAAACAAACATGTATGATTTTGTATTTGAAATTTGGATTGAAAAGGCGGCTAGATACAAGCTTGACTTGGTCAATTATTATTTCAATTTTAATTGCTAAATGGTTAACAATAAAAGATAACAAGAAATAATATAGCTTAAAAAAGGATACACTTAGAGTGCTATAAACAGAGCCTTAGGCTTCACGTTGAAATGATCCAAATATTACTTCTCTATTCTTATTTTTTCACTTGTCAAAGTTGTTGACGAATAAAACTCGGTGTGGATACACTTAGAGTCTTCACACTATTGAAGAATTTTTATGCTTCAAGAGCTCATCAATGTGTGTTTTTTGAACACCTTTTGTCCTACACAACGATGTGCCTCTACATAGTGGAGTTCTTCCTCCTTTCTTGTATGGTAAGGGTACACACAACAATTGGCAGATTCATGAGGCCATGTCATCTGAGTTCAGATTTGTGTTTGATGCTAGTTTGACCATCACAAGTTTTTATCTGAATGATGAAGATGATTTAAGTCCTACACATGGGAATTCAAGTGCTGTACATGTTGAAAATAGAAGTTGGGAGTACATTGGCAATTCCCACATAGGGGCAAACTATGGCTCATTCTTCTATAGTGAAGCTAATTTCTCTAGCCTGGTTCAACTGTTTAAGTGTCAGAAACAATACGTTATGGTAGACACCAAGAAAAACATTGTTTATCCAATTGGACACCAAGGTTCAATGAACTTGATGAAGGAAAAGGTTTTTCCATCTTGGTTAAAGGAAAATACAGTGTATTGCATTGATCGTATGAAATCACAGACCAAATCATTAGATTGCTTGGTGAAGGTTCGGAGGAAAATTCCACCAACCCTGGAGCTTCCATTCTCCTTAGAATAACTCCTGTCTATCACTGCAGACAAAACTAAAACAGTTATACTTACCATTGCTGGATATAGTTACAAGGATATGCTCATGAGTTGGGTTTGCAGATTGCAAAAACTATCCATTGAAAATTTTATTGTGTATGCCCTTGATAAGGAAACTTATCAATTCTCCATCTTGCAGGTATGTGCTATACTTCTCTTCCACAATATTATTTGTGGAAGTACTCATTTACTTATAATTAATAGTGTTTTCTTAACAACAGCAGCAAATTCTTATTAAGAGTGTTCTTTACAAGCTTCCAAATAATTTCGCTAACTCTCTAAAACTCTTCTAGAGGAAAGTGAGATCCATACATTTTCATTGTTTTGGACTTGCATACATTAGGCATGTTTAGTCTAACATACTAAGTGAAGTTTATGAAGAAATATAAGAAACGAATCTATCATAATATTGTTAATGCGTGTTCATTAGTTCTTTGTTTTGATTCCGTCATCACCTAAGTGTTATCATATTATCTGAATTCAATTTACCGCTTTCTGTTCTGGTAGGGAATTCCCGTTTTCACAGATCCAATAGCTCCAAGTAACGTCAGTTTTGATGACTGCCACTTTGGCACAAAGTGCTTCCAAAGGGTAACAAAGGTGAAGTCAAGAATTGTTCTGAAGATTCTCAAGCTAGGTTACAATGTACTTCTCAGTGATGTTGATGTATACTGGTTCAAAAACCCAGTTCCCTTGCTTCACTCTTTTGGTCCTGCTGTCCTTGCTGTACAGTCTGATGAATACCAAAAACAAGATGCTTATTTCACACCTGAAATTCATGTTTTTTCCAAACTAGAAGCATAATACATGTGATAATATGGCTTGAGGACGAACAATGTATAAACCTATCTGCTTAACCTATAGCAAAATTTCTATTCTTTCATTTATTTTGCATTTGAACAAAAAGTGTTTAAGTAACAAGTGCATAAAAAAGTCTTACATTGGATAAGAATGAGAATATTGAGTAACATATAAGTGCAAATGACGCACAAACTTAATGTCTTAAAATGTTAGGTTGGACAAAGATTGTCCCAGCTTCAAATCTATTGTCATTTGTGCAGGACCAATAAACCTACCTAGACGCTTAAACTCCAGCTTCTATTATGCTCATTCTAACATTCAAACAATTGCTGCCATATAGAAAGTGGTAAGACAGGCAGAAACTTCAGGCTTATGAGGGAATGGAGGATCCAACCGTGTTGGTGACAACAAATGTATGGAACCTGAAACAAACCTGACGGTACATTTCTTAGCTAGAGACCTTTTCCCAAACGGTGCTTACCAAGAGCTGCGGCGGGAAAAAAATGTCAAAGAAGCAGGTTTGAAGAAGGGTAGTTACATCATCCACAACAACTGGATCAGTGGGAGGCTCAAGAAACTTGAGCGTCAAGTCTTGTCTGGTTTATGGGAGTATGATCCTGCCACAACTATGTGCCTGAGGTGCAGGCATGGTACGGTATCAAACAGTGGTGTTAATTTTGAGGAAAGAGTTGATTCCTTCTTATCCATTCTATGAACTTCTTTTGTCCTCACTTGAATAAAAGCCATTGGTTTCCCTTTGTTTTCACATGCACCAACTTCGTATTCATCGCCGCCTTAGAGAAAGCCGGCCTTAGGAAACTGAGAAGCATCTATGCGGACTCTCTTTAAATTGTTTTGCTATGGCAAACGCTCTTCCTCTACCCATTTTTAGCTTCTAAAAGAGATGGTGAAACATTCAGAGTGCATAACAACTTTGAGGTGCAGGCTATGCTGAAACGTGTGGTTCACTCCTTAGGCCTGGTAGAGCATAGAGAGAGAGGTTCCAGAAGGCAAAACCATCTGAAAGGACACGAGCCACCGTCGGAATTGAACTCGCAATCAAAGGACTTTGATGTGCGGGTAACTCATGCAGGTGGACATCAGGAAGTGTATCGACATGCAGTTCCTGCGTCCCAGTTGATGAGAAAGTATCCAGGGATGTGTGTTGCGCGGCCAGAAGTGTTCAAAGTTCCTCATCAATCAGTGTTGTGGCATGAAGAGATTCTGGTGCCAGGTCACAGGTATATCCTAATCTCGTTTAGACATGTCGAGAAGCTGAAACGTAAACTTTTAGAGGAAGAGAAGAATAAAGAGGCTAATGGGGTGGTGCTGGAGACAAAGACCAGGTCTCCTAGTGGACACAAGGACAAAGTGAAAGTGCCGAATGGTGTAGCAGGCCATGAGACACTGGAGACAAAGATCACAAATGGACTGAGTCACAAAGAGAATGAGAAAATGAAAGAGACAAATGGAGTTTCAGGCCAAGGTGTGTTGGAAACAAGATTAACTGTGTCTCCCAAAGACAAAGTGAACACTGAAGAGACGGTGGATACAAACATGGAAGGTTCTCTAGGTGAGGGAGGTGTAGAGGAATCTTTTTCCTCTGCAAGGGACTTCTATGTCCCTAAGGAGAAGTCCACAAGTACAACCACAAGACCTCCAAGAAGAAAAGGAATAAAAGGGAAGAAGCCTTTTGAGGCACCTCTTCCAAAGCAAAGACTATATAATAGAGGTTTGGGATGGCAACCCAGCCTCCCATCTGTGAAGGAACTCTCTCCATGATTTTGTACTGGGTTTTCCTTTGTATAACTCTTGTTCTGCTATGGAACTTGAGTGCCATCAAATTGCTGATTTTTCTTCATGGATATAATAGATAGCTGTTACATCATATTAATAAAATCAAAACATTATTCCCACTTCATTAATAATACTGTTTACTTGTGCATAAGGAACTTTGGCATATATATTAGATGCAGTGACAACAACAATGCCTAACCCTACTGGGTGAGGTAGGGTCGCTCATGAATTACATAACACCATCCGTCTATGTTTCTTATTTGCCAGTCCCAAGCTTGGGTTAAGGAGGAAAGCCAATGTAAAACTCGTCATTATAGCAAACATTAGACAGAAGAATAAAAAATAAAAAATTTGTAATGGATCACATGCTGCAATAACTTCTCACAGATCTGACAACACAAATGAAATTGAGAGTTATTCTCGTTACATAGAATTCAGATGTCTCCATGGCATTTCATTTATTTATTTTATTAAATTCATACTTTCATATTACCTTGAGACATTTTTCCTTCTAATCTAGGCTCTGTTAATCGGATGTATTGCTCTTATACGTTTTTCACATTATATTGTTCCACAAAATTGGTCTAGATATTAAGAAACCTTATTGAATAAACAGGTCTAGCCATTAAGAAACCTTGAATCTCACAGCTCTATATAGAAGAATGTTTCAACAAGTGGATATTAATGAGGCAAAAAGGTTAAATGAATCTGTTAAGTACAGACGTTGGGTTTTTACCAATATTATCGCTGAATTTGTAACCTTTAAACATCATAAGGATTGCTAAGTTTTTCAACTTAGCTAGATAAAAAAAAAAAAAAAAAGTAAAAGGTCTAAAAATGCTGGAGCTGACAAATTCTCCCACTCGTTTCCTTTCTTATTAAGTTCCAATTCGAGATTAAATTAACATGAGCAATCACAGGATTGACATCCGAACATAAAGATTCATCCCTTGCCAACTGAGTTAAGAGACTTCTACCCAAGATACCTGTGATGCCATACCTACCCTCTTCTCTCCAATTTGTACCACAGAAAGCAATCCTTTGAAAGATGGTGCTAGTAACTTGAACTAATCCCATATATAAGCTTTCATGTCTTGGAATAGACCCTCATAAAATATAGGACAAAATCTTAGTCAAGATCCATGTGTAGAGGACTGATAGAGTAGCTCCAACTGGAATAGTAACCACCCATGAAGCCACAATCTCCTTCACAGTTTCTGATCTAACACTGTTAAGTCCTCTTGCAAATCCAACGCCCATTACTGCACCGACTAGAGTGTGGGTTGCAGAGATGGGTAGTCCCAGCTTTGAAGCAAACAGAACCACAGAGGCAGCAGCAAACTCAGCTGCAAATCCTCTAGTTGGTGTAAGTTCTGTTATCTTCTTTCCTATTGTAGCTATCACTCTATAACCCCACATCATTAGCCCTGCAACGATGCCAAATCCTCCCCAAGCAAGAACATCAGTTGGAATCACAATCTCAGTTCCTGCGGCACCACCTTGAAGAATAGCTAGCGCACCCGCCAATGGACCTATGGCATTGGAGACATCGTTTCCGCCATGAGCAAATGACATGAAACATGCTGAGAGGACCTGCATGTACCCAAAGACTCCATAAACTATTTCCAGTTGAGCACCCTTTGGGCCTGCAACATCATCGAGGAATCCTATATTGTGGTGGTGGACAGAGTCTTCTTTTGGCTCAGGCTCTGGTGTATTTGACTTGACAAGAAGATGTCCAAGCTGTTTTCTGATGATTCTGTCTACCAGAAAAGCACCAACAGTTCCACAGGCTAAAGCTTGGGCCAGA
Source organism: Glycine soja (assembly GCF_004193775.1). Lineage (NCBI taxonomy): Eukaryota > Viridiplantae > Streptophyta > Magnoliopsida > Fabales > Fabaceae > Glycine > Glycine soja. The sequence continues at coordinate 23,252,977 of NC_041019.1, forward strand.
GCTAAAGGGAAATTCTTGCTAAGAGGGAAGGCAACAAATGAAATCCCAGTTACACCCAGAAATACAGCAATTGGTGCTGCAGCAGCTGCTGCTAGGCCGGGGTTAGGTGCACTGTACACAAACTGGATGCGGGGAAAAGACATGAGCAGGAAGTTAACATATTATCCTGTTGACAATTTCAAATTTTGAAAATATTTAAATACTACTTGCAATTTAGCGTTTTTTTTGTTTTTGGTCCTTGCAAAATTATTTTTGTTTTTAGTATTTGCAAATTATGATTGTTTTGTTTTTAGTCCTTAAAACACTTCAAATAACACTTTGAACAGTGAAAAAAGTGTTATCTAAGCGCTATGAAGACAAAAAAAAAATTATTTGCAAAGACTAAAAACAAATAATAATTTTACAAGAACAAAAAACAAAAAAGAAAATACTAAATTGTAAGGACTAAACCTTCTTGAAAATGACAATTTCCACATGGCCTTCAAGCCAAAAAATTCACTAAATCATTCGAGTTTAATTTTGATGTACTCCTTATATAAACAAGTTTTACATTATTCCAATTATGCATTGCCATATCCTTCAATTAGTTTGACAGCTCATGTCATTAAACTCATTAAATGATGAGGTATCACATCATTGGATAATAGTAAAACTTTATAAATTAAAATCGAATAATTTTGGACTGAAAAAGCCTTTCTTTAGTATTTTGATTACTTTTCCTAGATTGCCTTTGTAACCAAATGAAAAAATGTTAGAACCCAGCAGACAACATGTTGGATTAAAGAGCTTACCCTTCGGATGCATTTATAGACAAGAAATGACACAGCTGCTCCCATTAGTGGTGAGACAACCCACGAAGAGATCACCCTGGCCAGTGAACCCCAGAAAACAGCTCCGGCACCTCCATAAGCTAGACCAAACCCCACCATTGCTCCCACTATACAATGTGTAGTAGATACTGGCCAACCATAATATGATGCAAACTGCATAGTGGCAAACAATAATTAGATGTTGAATCAAATTGGATTGTTTGAATGCATAAATAAAGCATAATTCTTTTCTTATCTCTTGAACAAAAGTATAAAATATAAATTCAATAACCCAGCCAAGATAGTAAAATATATATTGCTTTGAATAAGCAATTAGCATCTAACGCCAGTTGCTGCAATGTCTAATCTGTAAGGGAAAAAGGCATGCCTTTGCTAATACAATTTTGAGTTCAATCTTTCCATTTTCATCAATCATTCAAAAAGATCAAGTTATTGTATGCAAATATCAAGGAAATTAAACATGGTAACCAAAAGAAAAAATATCATGGAAAATAGTTTCCAAAACATAGTTACATAATTCTTTCAATAACCTTGTATACCGCATGCCAAATTCACTGTACCACATACTGCATATCGGGTTCTCTTTAAAGAAAATCTCATAATAAAATGTAAAAAGTGATGAACCACGTACTTGTACACATATCACGTACCTGATAACTATGTTGAAAAGTATACATTCATTAATTTTAATGATGATTCATTTTATCCTTGTATTTTCCAAGTACAGGAACACAGCCTAAGATACGTTGAAGGGGAAAAGAATATATTCTAAGCAGCAGCTACCTACTTGTATGGAAAAAAATTGTGTGCATATAAGAAGAGTAATGATACACAAACTATTCTTCATTTTAAATACTCTATCAACACCTTTCATTTCTCTTTATCTCTTTTTATCACATCATAAATCCTATCACACTTATATTTTTTTCTTTTTTTTTCCTCTCTCTAGGTGTTGAATAACACGTCAGTGTCTACCAAACATCTTCCATATAAGAACCTGTTTGTTAGAAAATCTGATAAATAAATGATGATATCATTTTTGTCTTGAAATATTTTAGAGTATCCTGCTCCATTTACAACGTCTTTTGCATCCGTTTTTCTCTCTTTCAACATGATATCAGAGCGGTACTATCCTCCGTGACTTGTCTGGTCACTGTTCTGCATAAGGTTCCCAAAAATTTGGAACTCCTATTAGTCACCTCTTCTGTTGTGTTTCTTCTTTCCAGAGTGAATGTTACCACTTCTTGCTGCTGTGTCATGACTTTTCTGGCGCAATTCCTTCCTTGTCCAGTTTGCCACTTTGATCTGTCGCCTGCTGCCCGCTTTTTCGGCAAAAATCTCCGGCAGCCAGAGACTTTTCCAGCAACCTTTCTAGTGAGTGGTGACACACCTTGTGCTCGCCTCCTTTCAAGTACTGTCCTATTGAGTTTTTTCCATTTTGTATCTGATCATAGCATCGCCAGACATCTGGTTCTCCTGCTTCGGTGTTTGTCAGGCAATTCTTTTCTCACTAATGGATTACATCAGTGGCTTCTATTCCAACAGACGATTATTTTGGTGGTGACTCTTTTCTCACAAATGAATCATATTGGTGGTGTCTTATTTTTCACTAACAATCATTCCAATAGTGACTCTTTTCCCACCGATGAATCATATTTGTGGTTACGTCTTTTTCCCGTCGACAATCATTCCGATGGTGAATTATGTCGGTTATGACTCACACTAGTTCAACTCTGTGTCCCAAATGTTGTTGTCAGACTTAGTTTCAAGTTTAAATATTTTGGGTCTCTAATAACATTGATCTTTTTGAACCTTCCAAATATGATTTTTGAACCCATCGACCTCGCATTGCTTGATTGTTTGCCAATAAATTTCTCTCATGTCGATGGTCATTCCAGCTATCTGGCTAAGCTATCTTTCTAGCAATTCTCTCTTAACTTCTCCGGCATCCCTGAGTTGCCTCTCCAACTATTGTTCTTGGTGAAGCGTTTTCTAATTATTTTTATTCGTGGGAAATGAATTATTTTATCGTAACAAGCTGAAAGCTTAAGCTTGAGGTAGAGTGTTAGAAAATATGATGATCGTTTTTATATCTTTTTTAGAATATTTTTAGAGTATCCTAGATGATCTTTAAGGATTTTCTTTTCTTTTATATTTTATGATTTGTTTCGTTATTAAATTAGAATCTTTGTAATTATAGCCTTATAGGTCTGTTGTGTCATTGCAGTAAAAAAAAGGTATGTTAATAGGAATATTATCTCCTATATTTAGTGCATTAGTTCTATGTAAAACGGACTCTGTCGTGTTGTCAAGACTCAAGAGTCAAGACACAATCACAATTTCAACATCTTTTGCACATGTTTTCTCCCAACACTCATTAACCGCCACTGCCAAATTTAGCGAGGTAACTATCCAATGAGCAAACATAATATTCTTTCTAATTCTATTCCCCTAACTTCAACCCACATTCCTATAGAGAATTCTCTCAATAACAGTCATCTTGAAATGCCGTAGGTATCATTCCACCATCCCAAAGCCAGATTAAGATCTTTTTGAAGTGTTAATTGAAATTGTTTTTTTATTCCAAAAATTTAATTTTGATAACTGTCAACCGTATAAAAATCACCCTAGCCAGGTATAACGTTAAACGTTTCAAAAGTAATCATTATAAAAGACAATACATGACAATCTACTATTAAATCACCTTATAAAAAACCTTTACACGTAATGTATTCTAAAGCAAATTATAGTAACATCCCTGAACTTATATCAAACTACACATAATCTCATACTTTTTTTTTTTATTATTTTTCTACACTAATCCCTTTTAAGCTCGAAAACATTACACTTATACTCCCTTACATGTTTGAAAACAGTATACTAACATCCCCTCAAATCTTACATCAGTACCGCCACAAGGGAGATGAATGTAATGGTTAAAAAAGAAGGAGATGCATGTGCAATTACAAGAAATCTCCAGTGCAGTTACAAGAAACCTAAAGATGTGTTGCTATAAATATAATTTGCTTACATTCTAATTCCAGTTAAATTCCTATTCTAATTTCAAGGTTTTAAATTGTGATCTACAACCGCATTCTGCATTTGTCTGCAATTTCGATAACAGCAATGAAAAACCTCACTAATCTCTCAATCTAAAACTGTACGAGTTATAATATTGACTTAGTCATAGAAGGGAAAAAGGGGAGGAGAGTTCGCTAGTTGAAATCTCTATCACTAACAAATAACAAAAACAACTAATAAACTAATAACAAGCCGATAAAAAAAAAAAAAAAAACATTAACTTCACTTTACCTGTAACCAAGTACCAGCAGCGGCAAGAGACGAGAGCAACCCGGCGAAGAGCAAAGAATCCTTTCCATTGAACACGTTGGCGACGAGAATCCCCTTCTGCATCGTGCTGGTCACGTGCGTCCCCATCATCAGCGCCCCGGAGAATTCGAGCACCGCGGCGGTCAGCACGGCCTGCCGGAGCGTGAGGGCGCCGGACCCCACGGAGGTCCCCATGGCATTTGCCACGTCATTCGCCCCAATGTTCCACGCCATGTAGAACCCGAACAGCAGCGTCGCATAAGAGAGCACCTTCGTCTTCAGAGCCATGCCTTGCCCCAAAGAAGTCATGAACAGCGGAAAAGTGAGAACCGCCAATGCCATGCATATCGATATGGCAGAGGCCGTCCGAGACGATATGTTGAAGGCCTTCGCAATTCCTCCCAATTCATCGTTGTTCGGTGGTGACTCTGCTCCCTCCTTCTGATTCTCTTCTTCTCCCTCCGCGAAAGATGATAGCGTGGCCAAAGGGTGAGAGAGTTTGATGTTTCTGAGCCTTAGAATGTTTAAAGGATAAGGCTTTGCTGTTGTTGTTGTTGTTATTGGTGGGGATAAGGGAAAAGGTTTCACTTGGTGGGAATGAGAGTGAGAGTGTCTAAGGAAGAAAGGGGAAGTGGGTTTGGAGTTGTGAAGGAAAGGGGTGTGTTTAGTTGAAGAGAAGCGACAAGAGGGATTCATGTTAGTAAAATAATTATTAAGCAATGAAGAGTGATGTGTAAAAAGGTGTGTGTATGGGTATGGTTTTGGAATCTGTGTGGGATTATTCAGGTAGATTCTTCTTGGGCATGGAGAAGAAGTGAAGGTGGTTGTTGTTGTTGAAGTAGTGGTGGAGAAGGAAGGAGGAGGAGGAGGAGGGGAATGTGGAAGAGAGCATTGTGATGTGAGAGTGTGCGTTTTTGGATGCTTGCTTTGGTTTGTTGGTTGTTGATGGAAATGAGTGGTGATTGGAGAGTCTCCGCGTTCTCACCAAATATATATCCAGAGCAACAAATATCAGTCAGAAATATTATGGTTCAAAATGGGAAATGAGAAATGAAATTCGGACACACCATTATCCGGACTGAAACCACAGAGTATGACATGGGGTGTCTGTGCGGGTGACACGTGTACAGATTGGCTTGCTCTTTTTGTTCCGTGTTTCTTTCCTTTTATTGCCTATTTGTTTATTATTCCATTCCATTTCAACTTTTTTTAGGGGAGGTTGTTTTAAAGAATAATAATATTACATTTTGAAGAATAGCATTCTTAAGAATATCATGGGTATAATATCATATTCTTAGAAATATTATATTTGAGAATACTATTTTTATAAACTTGTTTTTGTCAATATTTAGTAATTTTTGAAAAAAAATTAAAATATATTCAATTAAAAACTGGATGAAAATGTAAACAATTAAAGTAAGAATAAGGTATATTTTTAAATAATTTCTATTTTCTTGGAAATGTAAGATATTTACTCATTATCATGGGAATAAGGATAAAGTATATAGTACTTGAGGAATCAATAGTACTTGGATTTTTTTTTCTTCAAAAGTTTATACTAAATATAAAGATGATATATTTCTAAATTCATTTTTTAATAATAAATTTTGATATCTTAAAACAAAGATAATAATAATTTATTTAATAGGTGTAGTTTAATTGACAACACATGCTGAGTTTATAGGGAAGGATTGCGTTTGATTCTGAAAAAATATATTTTTAGAGAAGGGCAATGAGTTTTAATGTGACTAAGTCTGAATTGATGATTAGTCTCATAATCGATCTAAATTATTGAAGTTTATAAAAATATCTTGGGGTCTTACCGAAAAGTCAAAGGTTTTAATTATAGAGATTAAAAAAATATAATCATTGTTCTATTTCATTACTTTGAAGAATTATTTAAATTGACTCTAACAGAGTTACTTAAATTAAGGATTTTTTTTGCTCTCATTTGAGTTAATTAAGCTTATGGGGTAGGTAGCTTAAGTACTATAACATCCCATTTTTTGCAAAATAAATTAAATTTTTTTTATTTAAAAATAAATAGAGTTTTAGAAAAATGATGAGGTTTTTATAATTAAATATATAAGGAGAAATAAATTTATTAATTAAAATAATGGTTTAAAGGAAAATAAAAAGGATATTTTTATTTATTCATTTGGTAGAAAATAAAATAGAATTTGTTTTTATAAAATAATAAAAATAAAGAAAAATAGAGTAAATAATAGGCTGGAATTACCCAAGCTATGACGATGCATCTATGCGCTTTCTCTTTCTCTTGATTTCGTTTTCTCATCTTCCTCTCCCAAAATCCTCTCTTTTCCCACATGCACTTAAACCTGTCTCGGTAAAATGACGATCCCAAACTCGTTAACCGTTGGATCGTTGTGAAATTTTATAAGCAAGTTCGTAACTTATTTTCAAACACTTTCACCGTTCAATTTTTGAAACAATGTCTAAGGTGAGAGAAATTCTCTTTGCAACGATGTAGCTTTCTCTTTTCTCGTAGAGACCCAAAACCTGTCCTAGTAAAACTACGATCTTGAACTCGTCATCCGTTGGATCATCATGAAATTTAAACACCATGGTCGCTATTCACTTTCTCACAGCTTCACCATTGGGATTTGAAAAATAATGTTTGTAGAGAGAGAAACATGTCTCGCACGAATACAATAAAAATGGAGGCTTCAATCTCTTCTCTTTCACTCCAACGCTTGGAAATCATAACAGAGCAACCAGATGAAAAGCTTGAGAAATGTTAGGGAACCACTAGAGATGTTGTTATCGCTGCCGGAATATAATGTGAGCCCACTTAGAGGTAAGGGATGAGTTTATCGCAATTGGGGTTATAATGAATATGTGTAGAGATCCTTAGAGGAATAAATTGAGATTTATTTTGGAATGTTTGTTAAATTATAATTTTCCTTTATGATTATAAATATGATATTGTTGTGTTTGACGAACCAATTCATATCCTAATGCGAATTGGTTGATAAACTTGAGTGCTCTTGGTGTTTCCATGTTTTTGACCTATGATTTTGATTCATTGATTTTAATATGATTGTATAGAATTGTTTGAGGGTTTTACTCCGCATGTTGTGAGAAGCATTTTGTATAAATTGTTATATTAAAATTATGAAATGGTGATTCAAATTGTGAGTAAGTGACAAATTGAACATGTGATGAATGGTGAGATACATGTATATTGAGATATTGTATGTATTGAGTTGTGAGTTATGAACTATGCAATCACACAATTGTAAGACCCTTTAAGGGTGATGAGTTTTTGCGTGACGAGTATTGTGATGAGATCCACTGTGGGAATCCAATGAGTTGAATCACTTTGAGGCGCGACGAGTTAAAATGATTTTGAAAACAATTGAGTAGTTGTGTGTATTGCATAGTTCATAGGTAAAATGTATATGGTTCATAAGGTGTGATAACATGCTACTTTAGGATTATACTATTGTGATTGAGACCGAGTGTATCTGATAAATTGAGTATGTATTGACTTGTAATATATATGTTCATTGACATGTTGTGTGCATTGAGTTGTGAGCTATGAATTGTATAATCACATGACTATAAGACCCTTTAAGGACGACGAGTTTAATCACAAGTGCGACGAGATAAGATTATTTTTTAGAACAATTGAGGAGTCATGTGTTTTGTATAATTCATAGATATAGTTTGTGGGCTAAAAATTTTTCTGGGTTAGACCTGAATCAGGAGGGAGAGACCCTAACAGACTCTTTGGAGTCTAAGCCTTGGAGGTAAATACACCCGGTTTAAGTGCTCCTTTAAGCATGTGCTGATCCCACATGGTTGGAGCATTCTCGCAAAACAACGTGACCCTGACTGGTCTTCCTATGATTTTACCTAGTGAGAGTGACCTGATTTACTAATGTGTGGTTTGTCTTGTCATGTACTCCTAAGCACCCGACAAGATTTTTCACTGACATGGTATCACATTGCATATAAGATTGAGTCTTAGTGTATATGTTGCATAACACTTGTGTATTAATCGATATTGATTGATTTAGTGATATTGTGTTTAATCTTTGAGTACATGCATGATGTGAAAATGAATAAGACGTGTTGTATTGTGATGTGATGTTACACGACAAAGTGGTGGAATGATGTGAGCTATGTTTAAGTAAGTTGTATTTCATTTATATGATATGTATATCTACATGTTGTTTCGTTTCTCTCTATTAGTTAGGAATGTGATAACTTACTCCCCATGTGTTGTTTGTGTTTGGATCCTATGATGATCTCAAACTTTGTGTTCGTGGGAGCAGATGACTAGGTGAATTGCTTTAAGGAACCTTGTGTTGAAGGATGTCGGGACACAATGCTCTAATAGGATATGACATTGGGGCATGAGTTTTTGTTTAATTGCATGATGTTTTGAGCCAAAAATGTTTCTAGCACATTTTATTTGATAATAGTGGAGTGAATGTGAACCTTTTACCCACATGAATTCTTTATGTTCATTGAATAAAATCTCATTTTATGTAATTTTGTATTTTCATGTATTTCATTTATATAAATATATATATCGGGTAGAGGGTGTCACAAGTATACTTAAGAAAAGGTAGGTTGCTTAAATTTATGTATCATCTATTGTTAATAATAAAAGAACAACCAAGCTTGCCATGTGTCGCTCTCTTACTTTTTGGCAATATTTTATTCTTTCACAGGGTTCCTTGCTCTGCTTGCATTGTTCTTCAACTTCAAATTCAAATTCACAGACAACAACTTCATTTTGAAATTCAAATTCAAATTTCAAAATTTTCAATTTGAACTCCTATACGTTTCTCTCTTTCTTTCTTTTTTTTCTTCTCTCCACAAATAGCAAATCCAACTCATTCTCTCCATTTTTGTCTCTCCCTTTCATCATTTTCTCCTCCTTCTTCTTCTTCTAAAAAAAATCTAAATCTATTTTTTGAAGAAGAGCAACGACCAAGTGCTTGCTATCAACGAGGTACAATATCATTTTTTGAAGTATATTTCCTGTTTATTAATGTCGAGGTTGCTTTATGATTTCCTTACTTAGTGTTTTTTTTATGTGTTCCAAATGGTGACTATAATGCCTATAAAGTTGTTTTAGTTTTTTTGAGAAGTGAAGCTCATGACCTTTTAGAATGTGTCATTCGGTTATGGTTATCACGATTATGCATTTTTATTCTATTAATCCTTACAATAATTGGTTTCAATTTTTTGTATTAGGAAACAAGCATAATGGCCTTCTATAATAAGGTTGGAAATGTCTTGAGGCAGAGTGTTGCTCGCAGCATAAAAGCACCTGTTTCATCCATGCTTAATTACATTCGCTGCATGTCTTCAAGCAAGCTTTTCATTGGAGGTAGTCATTGTTGTTGGAAAAATAGTTGTGGATACAAACCACACACCTGGTCGCCAGTTTTCTTATGGTTTTATTGTTTTGGACTTTGCTATTTTAGGCCTTTCATATGGAGTTGATGATCAGTCTCTTAAGGATGCATTTTCTAGCTTTGGAGATGTGGTTGATGGTAAATTCAACTTACTTTCATTGTTGTCACATGGTGTCCAATTTTAGCCACCCGTTAGCCTTACTTTACCATATGTTCTTCAGCTTCCTTTGATGTCATTATAATTTTGTCATGGTGTAACATTCCATTTTTCGTAAATAAATTAAAAAGGCTTTTTAGTAAAAATAAAAAATAAATAAAGTTTTAGAAAATGATGAGGTTTTTATAATTAAATAAATAAAGGGAAATATATGTATTAAAATAATGGTTCGAAGAAAAAAAAATATTTGATTTATTCATTTGATAAGGAATAAAATAGAGTTTGTTTTATAAACTGATAAAAATAAATAAATAAAGTAAATAATAGGTTACAAATAGAGACAGGTTAGGTCAATTTTCACATTGACAATGTCTCTTCTTTCTCTAAATTTCGTTTTCCCCTCTCCTCCTCCCAAAACCCTCTCATTTTCCCGCATACCACCAAACCTGTTTCAGAAAAAGGATGATCTCATACTTATTCACCATTGGATCGTTGTGAAATTTAAGAACCAGGTTCGGAATGCATTTCCGAACATTCTTACCGTTTGGAATTGCGAAATCATGTCGGAGCTGAGAGAAATACAATTCACTTTGTAGCCTTTTCTTTTTCAATAGAAACCCAAAACTGTCTCAGTAAAACTTTGATCCCGGATTCTTTAACCGTTGGATTGTCGTAAAAGTTTAATATGTGGTTCGTAATTCAATTCCTCACACCTTAGCCGTTGGGATTTGTAAAATAATATCCATGGAGAGAGAATACAGAATCACACAAATACATTATAAAATGGAGGCTTCAATCCTTTTTTCTCTCTGATGTTTGGGAACCATATCAGAGCAATTAGAGGAAAAAATTGAGGAATCTCAGGAACTTGCTAGAGATGCCACTATCATTGTCGGATAACACGTGAGCCCACTTAGAGGTAAGGGATGAGTTTATCGCAATTGAGGTTAGAATAAACATGTGTAGGGATCCTTAGAAAATTAAATTGAGTTTATTTTGGGATGTTTATTAAATTATAAATTTTCCTTTATTACTATAAATACATTATTAATGTCCTAATGCAAATTGGTTGATAATTTTTTTTATATCTATGATTTTGATTAATTGATTTTGGTATATTTATGTGAAATTAATTAAGGGGTTTTACTCCCCATGTTGTGATAAAATTTTCATATAAATTGTTATATTGAGATTATGAAATGATGATTCAAATTTGAGTATGTGATAATTTGAACCTATGATTAATGGTGAAATAGATGTGTATTGAGATGTGTGTATTGAGCTGTGAGCTATGAACTGTACAATCACACAATTGTAAGACCCTTTAAGGGTGACGAATATTGTGATGGGATCCACTGTGGGAACCCGACTAGTTAAAATGATTTTGAAAACAATTGAGTAGTTGTGTGTATTGCATAGTTCATAGGTAAAGTGCATATGATTCATGAGGTGTAATAACGTGTTAATTGAGATTATACTATTGTGATTGAGATCGAGTGTATGTGATAAGTTGTGTATGTATGTGATTAAGATGTTGTGTGCATTGAGTTGTGAACTATGAATTGTATAATCACATGACTATAAGTCCCTTTAATGGCGACGAGTTAATACTAAGTCCCTTTAAGGGCGACGAGTTAATGTTAAGTCCCTTTAAGGGTGACGAGTTAATGTTAAGTCCCTTTAAGGGTGACGAGTTAATGCTAAGACCCTTTAAGGGCGACGAGATAAACAATTTGAGAACAATTAAGGAGTCGTGTGTTTTGTACATTTCATAGATAGTGTCTGTGTGCTAAAATGTTTTCTGGGTTGGACCTGAATCAGGAGGGAGAGGCTTTGCCAGACTCTTTGAAGTGTAGGCCTTGGGGGTCACCCAGTTTTAGTGCTCCTTTAAGCCTATGTTGATCCCATATGGTTAGAGCATTCTTGCAAAACACCGTGACCCTGACTGGTCTCCCTATGATCTTACCTAGTGAGAGTGACCTGACTTGCTAGTGTGTGGTTTGTCTTGTCATGTACTCCTAGGTGTCCGACATGGTTTTTCACTAACATGGTACCACATTGAATATAGGATTGAGTCTTAGTGTATATGTTGCATAACGCTTGTGTATTGATCGATATTGATTGACTTGATGACATTGTGTTTTGATCCTTGATCCTTGAGTACGTGAATGTTGTGAAAATGAATGAAATGTGTTGTGTGATGATGTGATGTTGGATGACAAAGTGGTGAAATAATGTGAGGTATGTTTAAGTAAGTTTTATTTTGTTTTTATGATATTTATCCTACATGTTGTATCGTTACTCTTCATTAGTTAGGAATGTGATAACTCACTCCCGGTGTGTTATTTGTGTTTGGATCCTGTGATGATCTCGAACCTTGTGTTCGTGGAAGCAGATAAATAGGTGGATGACTATGAACAACCTCATGCTAGAGAACACGGGAACACAATGCTCTGATAGGATGTGACATTAGGGTATAGGTTCTATATTAATTGTATGAAGTTTTAGACGGCCTTATTTTGAACCAAAGTGAATTTATTATTATTTAGACAAGTTTTATTATGATGTTAGAAAGGTGAATGTGAACTTTTTACCCTTTTGAAAGGCTTGTATTAAAAAAAATGTTTTAAATACTTTTAATTAATATTTGAATTTTTATTCCTTGTCACACATGGCATTATAATCATAACAAGCATAACATTTGTATGTCATTGTTAAATAATTGTAATTGTTTTTTGTGCTGGTGTATTCAATGGAAAATTTCTTGGTTTCATATTGACAAAACTGGAATAAACATAAACATGTGGCTGGTGAGATTTCATGCCTACATTAAAATAGTGAATTGTTAAAACAATGAATTGCATCAAGAAATCACAGGTTTGAGTAAAGCTAATTTAATATACCACAATCTATAATAAGGTTAAAACAGTCGCGAGGTGGTTGAGAGACATGTTTTTACAGGTTTGAGTTCATTGATATACTACTTTCTATTGTCAAAACAGTGAATTGTTTGAATATTTGCATTGTGGTATGTTAAATTAGTTTTTTGTTAATCACAGGATGTCCGTGATAGGGCCTTAAAAATTTATTAAATAATGTGTAGTTGTGTAAAAAAAACGATAATTTGATAGGGCCTTAAATATTTGCTTTGTGGTTTGTTAAATTAGCTTTTTGTTAATTGCAAGATGTTCGTGATAGGGCTTTATTTTATTATAGGCTTTTGCAATACAACATATCAGTGGCAAAGAGTGTGGTTAACCCTCCAAAGCAAGCAGTTTTAGTATTTGTTGATACTCAAAGCAATGAAATCAAATATCACATATTTGATGAATTTAACAGTTTATCTGCTGTATACCAAAAGGTAACTAATCTACTCACTTCCTTCCCAGTGGCTTTAATGAAACAAATTATTCATTGAGTTTGGACTAATTTGAAGTACTTTGCACCATTTCTAATTTGAAGTACAAAGAAAATACGCAGTAAGTAACAGTGAATTGTTTGAATATTTGCTTTGTGGTATGTTAAATTAGCTTTTTGTTAATTGCAGGATGTTCGTGATAGGGCCTTAGTTTATTACAGGCTTCTACAATACAACGTATCAGTGGCAAAAAGTGTGGTTAACCCTCCAAAGCAAGCAATTTCAATATTTGTGTTGGATCAAGTGGCCTCGGAATAATTAAGAAGGGGGGGTTGAATTAATTATTAATGAGCCTTGACTAATTAAATACTTATCCTTCTTAATGTTACTAAATTCAATTAGGCTTTTACTACAAAGTTAAGAGAGTAAAGAACAGAAATAGAAACTTAACCAAAAGTAAAAGCGATAATTAAAATTACACAGCGGAAATTAAAGAGTGTAGGGAAGAAGAAGACAAACCCAAGATTTATACTGGTTCGGTCACAAACCGTGCCTACATCTAGTCCCCAACCAACCTACGGTTCTTGAGATTTCTTTCAATCTTGTAAAATCCTTTACAAGCCAAAGATCCACAAGGGATGTACCCTCTCTTGTTCTCTTTGAAAAAACCAAGTGGATGTATCCTCCACTTGAACTGATCCACAAGAGATGTACCCTCTCTTGTTCTCAGTATAACAATCCCCAAGTAGATGTACCCTCTGCTTGTATCACAAAGGATGTACCCTCCAATGTGTTGGGACAAAGAATTCTCAGGTGGTTAGTCCTTTGAATCTTTGTAAGGGAAAACAAAAGATATCTCAGGCGGTTAGTCCTTTGAAATCTTTTGCTTAAGGAGAAGGGAAGAATCAAAAGAATTCTCAGGCGGTTAGTCCTTTGAATCTTTTGTAAGGGAGGAGACACAAAAGAATTCAGGCGGTTAGTCCTTCAATCTTTTGGAAAAGGGAGAAGAGAATGAAAAAGATGAATAACACAAGTTTTTGAACAAAGAACTTTTCCTGGAAGAGAAAGTGTTGAACAAAAACTTTTAGAAAGATGAAGAGAAATAATTCAGAAAGATATGTTGAAAGAGATGAAAGAAGATATTGAAAGATAGATTGAAAGATAGATGATGGATGATAGATTAATGATTATTGAAACTCATGCCATGGTCACATATTTATAATCTCTTGATGACTCAAGTCAAAGCTTGTGACTCTTGGCAATTTCTTTAAAACTAGTCACTTAAAAAGTTGTGACTTTTGAAAAAAATCTTCAGAAACAAGTCACTTGAAGAATTGTGACTTTTGGAAATGTATTTTTCGAAATCAGTCACTGGTAATTGATTACCATTAAGGTGTAATCGATTACACATCAACAAATGTGACTCTTCATTTTGAATTTTGAAAATTAAAACGCTTAGAAGCTCTGGTAATCGATTACAAGTGTTGTGTAATCGATTACACAAGTTTAAAATACTTTAAAATTGTTTAAACATAAGTTATAACTCTTGAAATTTGAAATCTTAACGTTTTAAAACATTGGTAATCGATTACTACCTTCTGGTAATCAATTACTAGAGAGTAAAACTCTTTGGTAATGATTTTGTGAAAACTTCTTGTGCTACTCAATATTTTGGAAAACTTTTTAAGTACTTATCTTGATTGAGTCTTCCCTTGTTTCTTGAATCTTGATCTTGATTATTCTTGAATGTTGATTCTTGAAACTTGATTCTTGAATCTTTGGATTTTTCTTGACTCTTGACTCTTTTGCATCATCAAAATAACCTTGGAAGACATTGCTTCCACAATTTGTTGATACTCAGAGCAATGAAATTAAATATCGCATATTTGATGAATTTAACAGTTTGTCTGTTGTATACAAAAAGGTAACTAATATACTCACTTCCTTCCCAATGGCTTTAATGAAAAAAATTATTCATTGAGTTTGGACTAATTTGAAGTACTTTGCACCATTTCTAATTTGAAGTACGCAACAAATACGTGGTAACTAACAATGACATGTTGTTATTAGTATATTGTAATTTTGTTTTTCAGAAGATTTTTTTTTGCTTATATTGTTCTCTATTTCATTCTTCTTTTGCATCTAAAACTTGTGTTCACAAAGTTAATCCAACCACATACATGGTAGTAATTCAATAATGTCGATACTCATTTATGAGGTGGTTTTTTTGTTTAAAAATGAGTATAGCTTGAGAGCAATTTCTGATACTCTTCTAAGTTTTTATGCTCTTCTATGCCTTTAGGCAATTAAATTACTACTTTGGTTGTATTAATAATCTTTATCATTTGAAGAGAATTATATTTTATCATTTGAAGAGGTTACTTTGAAGTTCATTAGTGCTGGTGAACAAATACTCTTCATTGTATTTGAATCTATTCATGTAAGTTGAGTTTGCCATGTATCAACTTTTGAGCTAGGATTTGCAATTAATCCTGCTTATGTAACTTTTCAGATCAAACAAGGTGGGAAAGTTGCTTGCTGAAGCATATTGGGAGGATTGCAGGGAAATATGTATTTTGCTTATTTCAAAGTCTCTTTATAAAATTTAGCTTCTTTAAAATTATGGAATATGAAATATTTTTAATTTATGAATTTCAGGCCTATTACACAAATAAAACATATTTTTAATCTATATATGGACTCATGGAATATTTTATATTTACATTAATGGATTTTTAAAGACTATTTAACAACTCATGGTCTATTTTAAAGCCTATTACTTTCTATCCTTTTTGTAATGTAGTGGTTTTGTTTATATTAACTATCATTTGTGTATTTGTGTAGCATTGTCCAGTGCTCTATTTTAGCTGGATAATGCTATACGAGTCTTTCTGCATTTTGTTTGAATGATATGGTGTTTTTCTATTTGTTTTGGATTGATTTACGAGTTGCAAGTTATGTGTTTGATATAATGCCCAAATGAACTTTGAAATGTTTTAGCTGATATAATGCCTAAGTTTATTATAAAACATGAACTTTGAAAAGAAAATTGCACATGGTTAGTGTTAGTTGATGAATACGACTAACTTTTGTGTATAAAACCTGTGTAATTTGTATCAAACTCCTCCAATTTATGGTTATTTTGTAGTGTTGTAACAAATTTTGGGTAAAGATAGGTAATAAATACTTAGTACTTCCATTTTGTGTGTTTAATAATCATTTTCCCTCAATTTCAGGTTAATTAGGCGAGTTTGTATAGTGCTGATTTTCATCCTCTCGCTAAGCCAACCTGTAGGCTTAGCGAGCCATCCGCTGAGCGCAACACTCCTTGGCTGAGCGCGAGGAAGAATCTGGAAGAAGGATGAGCTGTGCATGTTCGCTGAGCGAAGGGCCATCCCGCTATGCGCACCGCTTCAATCCATTCACTGAGCGAGAGAAGCCCGCGCTAAGCCGAAATTCACTAATGCACGCTAAGCGGTTCAAAATTGCGCTAAGCGCACGAGCACGAACAAAGCCACCTATTTAAGCCTGAAATTAGATTTTGGAGGGAGTTTGGCCATTTTTCTCAAGGAGCTTCTGCATGTGAGGGTTTTCTAGAGAGAGAAGGGAGTTTGGCCATTTTTCTCAAGGAGCTTCTACATGTGAGGGTTTTCTAGAGAGAAGAGAGTTTGGCCTTTTCTTGAAGCTTCTGCATGTCTAGAGAGTTCTAGAGAGAGAAAGGTCCAAGTTCCAGAGAGTTTGGGAGATTTTGTTGTGTGAAGATCTGTAGAGACCAGAGCTTGAAGAGGAAGCTGTCCTGAGAGCTTGAGATGAGTTTGTGAGTGATTGTGAGGTCTTAGAGGTGGAGGAGACATCCCTACTACTTGTATTTCTGCAATCTTTCATCTTTCTCTTCTCTTTGTTGTAAAGGAAGCTTCCCAGTTATTGAAAGCTAAATCCTCTGTTGGATCTTCCTTGTAGGTACTTGATGTAAATATCTTTTTATCTATCTAATGATGTTTTGTGTGTTCTCTGTGCTATCAATATTTCATTCTAGTATGTTTTTACCTTGATCACGTAGATGCATGCTTTGTTAGGGTCATTCAACAGTGAAAACTGGTATGATTCTTAGAACTTGATAGGACAAGGCTAGTTTGTCGTACTATCACGAGGGATCGGGGTACGATAACCTAGTTGTTGTATGTTTGTCTTAATGCGGTCCTTGCCGAGTTTAGTCCAACAAGAAGAATCTGCAGACGATGCTTGATCAGGATTAGGCTAGACTATCATGAGGAATCGGGGTTTAGCATTTCAGGAGACACCGTAGAACGCATAAGCATTGTTAAGTAGAGAATATCCTTTTAACATCAGGCACCTATTAGGAAGACCAACGTGTCGTCTATTTGTCTTTACACATCATTACTCACGTGATTTTCCTTTTAATAATTACGTTACACACCTGTTCATAGTAAACATATCTCTTCTCACATTAGACACCTATTCACTGAAATAGCTTTACCAAGTAACACAAGTTCCCCGAGAGTTTGATACTCGGTTCTTACCGTTTTATACTACTTGTGCGATCCGGTGCACTTGCCGGAAGCGAACAAGTTTTTGGCGCAGTTGCTGGGGAACTTCTTTTTATTTGGAAAGTTAGTTCATTTTTAGGTGCCTTCTCTTTATTCGTTATTCTTTGATTATCTGTGAATATTTGTTCTCAATTCATATTTGTCTTCTCTTATTGAATTGGATAAATGTTGTTTCTGTTAGTATTTTGTATGTATAGAATCTCCTATAGGTGGCCTAGTTATTCCTAAGAAAGACAAATCTCTTACCGCTGTATCATGAAGATTGTTATCTCTATTCCACTAATAAATTGTGATTTTGCTGGAGGAGAGCATCACCAAGACAGTTGTTACTTTTATTCTATAAATAACTTTGATCGGAGACAAGAACCGGCCATGTACAACTATCACGAGAAAGGAAGAGCTCCTGATCTTGAAAGTGTATTGGCAGTCTTCATGACATACCAAGCTAGCTCTAAAGGTGACTGTTATTCCATGCAACAACAGGGAACTCAGTTTGAAAGGGACTATTCTTCTGCAGATTATCTATAGGAGTCAGAATGACAACTTTATTATCACAATGAAGCAAAAAGATTGTCTAATATGGATGACCTATTAATGCAATTCAAAGATACTGTAGATTCAATGCAACAAGCCTTTAAAAGAACTGAAACTCAGATTGGCAAGTTGGTAGATGACATGACTAAAGTTGTGGTCAGAAGAGAAGAAGAGTATGCAGAGATTGAAGCACATCAAGAAAGCATTCTTCAAGTTACCACAATCCATCATCAATTGATCAACGAAGAAGAAAAGGATGAAGTCTCTAGTACTCCAGAATATCCCTACATGGCAACTGCTGGCTATGTTGTAGGGAAAGATAAAGGTCGATTGGAACTCAGTGTGGAGGATCAGAAAATCTATTTTGACCTCTTTGAAGCCATGAAACACTCAAACATAGGTGATGCCTGTTTTGAAGAAGAAGAGGTGGAGCAGGAAATAGCATTATCAGCTTCAACCATGGTACTACAGTTTCCTTTGGAAAAAGAACCTGGTTATGTGGTAGACTGCTTAGTTTGTGATGAAGAGCTTGATGTGACACCCTCTACCCCTCACATATATACTAACAAAGGAATAAAAATTTAAATATTAATTAAAAGTATCTTTTTTTAAACATTTTTAAATACAAGCCTTTCAAAGGGATAAAAGGTTCACAATCACTTTCTTCTACATCATATTCAAACTTGTCCAAATAAATAATAAAGTCATCGGCTCAAACAAGGCCGTCTGAGACTTCATACAATTAATATAAAACCCTATACCCCAATGTCACATCCTATCAGAGCGTTGTGTCTCAACGTCCTTCAGCACAATATCCCTTAAAGCAATTCACCTAGTTATCTGCTCCCCCGAACATAGAGTTCAAGATCATTACAGGATCCAAACACACACAACAAACCGGGAGTGAGTTATCACATTCCTAACTAATAGAGAAATAAGACAACTAGATATACATATCATATAAACCAAATAAAACTTACTTACACGTAATTCACGTAATTCCACCACTTTGTCATCCAAAGTTCACTTTTCATCCATCAATCACACTTTTCAATCATCAATCACATTACACAAGAATCACACTTTTCAATCATCAATCACATTACACAAGAATCACATGCTCTGATCAAGACATAATAACACCTCAATTTCATAATCAACAATTAGCAAGCGCATGAGACAGTTAATTAAGACTCAAGCCTATATGCAATATGGTACCATGTCATTGAAAAACCACCTTGGGGCGCTTAGGAGTATATAACAAGACACACTACACAATGGGTTTGCCAGGTCACTCTCACTAAGTAAGATCATAGGGAGACCAGTCAGGGTCACGATGTTTTGCGAGAATGCTCCAACCATATGGGATCAACATAGGCTTAAAGGAGCATTCAAACTCGGTGACCCCCAAGGCCTACACTCCGAAGAGTCCGTCAGGGCCTCTCCCTCCTGATTCAGGTCCAACCCCTAAAATCATTTTAGCACACAAACACTGCTTGTGAATTATACAATACCCACGACCTCACACTCGTGTTTTAAACACGTACAACATATTGCGCTACAATTTAACACTGGTTCCTAAATAGGAAACCTACACTTTCTCTTTAACATTGTTTCCTAAATAGGAAACCTACACTTTATCTTTAACGCTGCGCATTTAAACTTTTCTCAAGATAACACTGGTCGGGTTATTGTACAATTCACAACTTACAACACAAATAATGTCACATCAAGAGTTAATCACACACTTATTCATAACGAAAACTCATTCACAATTTCGCATCTCATAATGTCCCAATCCACCATCACATGTTTTCACGTATCT
This sequence comes from Glycine soja, assembly GCF_004193775.1. Taxonomy (NCBI): domain Eukaryota; kingdom Viridiplantae; phylum Streptophyta; class Magnoliopsida; order Fabales; family Fabaceae; genus Glycine; species Glycine soja. The sequence continues at coordinate 23,272,975 of NC_041019.1, forward strand.
CACAATTCAACACTTGTTCTACTTTACACTTTTACTCAATCTCAATAACAATATTATAATCTCAAGGCAACATATTATTCCATAATTCATCACATATTTCATTTATAAGCACTGCTCATGAATTATACAATACCCACAACCTCACACTCGTGTTTCAAATACGTTTAACACATTGCGCTACAATTTAATACTGATTCCTGAATAGGAAACCTACACTTTCTCTTAAACACTGCGCATCAACGCTTTTTTCAAGATAATACTGGTCGAATTATTGTATAGTTCATAGCTCACAATATAATTATTGTCACATCAAGTGTCAAACACACACACTTATTCACAATCAAATATCATGCCACAATTTCACATCTCATAATATCACATCAACCATCTCATTTTTTTACATGTATCTCGCAAATTGACACATTCAACTTTGTACTACTCAATCTTCACTATAATATTATAATACCATTATAATAACTTATTACACCTTATAACTCATATACACATCACACAATAATAATATTTGCATGATACAAAACATATATATGTATATGTATTTAGTAAATTAAACTACATTGTTTTTAATCAAAGGATTTCTATAACAATTTAATATTACATCAAAAGAAATTACCACTAGGCATTAACCTTACAATTTTCTTTAATTTATTATTCTAGTATTACAATAATTATATACACATAACATGTTGAGCATCATCGTATAAAAATTAGAACAAGATAATAATTTGTATAAAATAAGTCATTGAATAATATTATTTAAAATATAATTTTTGTTAATAAAAAGAGCTTAATTTTTCTAAGGGGTTCACACTCAATACAAGAACACATCAATCTCACAACCATTTCTCATTGGGACATCAACTGATTCATCAAACAAATATAATTCACTGTAATAATTATAAGGATAAAATGAAAATTGCAAAAACACCCCAAAACCAATTCCAATTGATATCTCTAAGGATCCCTACACATGTTCGTACTAATCCCCAATTGTGAATAACTCATCCCTTACCTCTAAGCGGACTCACGTGTCTTCCGACAGCGATAGCAGCATCTCTAGCGGTCCCCTGAGATTCCTTCAGTTATTCCTCCGACTGCTCCGATAGAATTCCCAAACGTCAGAGAGACAGAGAAGAGATTGAAACCTTCACTTGTACTGTCTTCATGCGATTCCTTTTTCTCCCTCCAGGAATATTATTTCACAAATCCCAACGGTGGAAGTGTGCAAAATTGAATTTCTAACAAAATATCCAAATTTCATGAAAATCTAACGGTTAAAGAAACGTAATTTTACTGAAACTGTTTTGGGTTTCTGCGGGAAAGGAAAAGGCTACAATGCGAAAGGTATTTCTCTCAGCTCAAAGATGATATCAAAATTCCCAACGGTAAGAATACTAAGAATTGGGCCGCGAACGTAGTGTTCAAATTTCACGACGATCCAACGGTGAACAAGTCTGAGATCGGTCTTTTATTGAGACAGGTTAGGTGGCCTGCGGGAAAAAGAGAGGGTTTTGGGAGAAGAGAGAATAAACGAAGTTGTGAGGCAGAGGAGGCTGAGGAGTCAGTCTGAAAACTGACCTAGCATGTTGCTATTTATAGCTAAGGGCATTTACGACCTATTATTTACTCTATTTATTTATTTATTATTTATTATTTTATAAAAACAAACTTTATTTTATTTTCTATCAAACAAATAAATAAAATACCCTTTTTATTTTCTCTCAAATCATTATTTTAATTAATAATTATATCTCCTTATTTATTTATTTATAAAATCTCATCATTTTTTTTAAAACTCTATTTATTTATAAATAACAATCCTTTTTAATCTAGTTTACGAAAATTGGGATGTTACACTTGATGATCCAAAAGACAACTCTGTTGGTCATGTGGTTTTTGAAGAATTAAAAATTTAGACCAACAGAAAAGCCCAAAGCAGAATTAAAGACCCTTCCAGCGCATTAAAAGTATGTATTCTTGGAGGATAATGAGACTAAACCTGTTATAATTAACAACTCTTTGAAGAAGGAAGAAGAGGATCAGCTGGTGAAAATTCTAAAACGTCGTAAAGCGGCTATTGGTTGGCACATCTCTGATTTAAAAGGAATCAGTCTATCATATTATATGCACAAAATCAATTTGGAAGCCAATTACAAGCCCGTGAGACAACCTTAGAGAAGATTGAATCCTATAATGAAAGAAGAAGTAAGAAAAAAAGTACTCAAGTTACTAGGGGCAGGGCTCATCTATCCAATTTTAGATAGCTCATGGGTTTGTCCTGTTCAAGTTGTTCCAAAAAAAGGAGGGATGACAGTGGTAAAAAATGATAGAAATGAGCTAATTCCTACAAGAACAGTCACCGGATGGAGAATGTGTATTGATTATAGGAAGCTCAATGAACCCACAAGAAAAGACCGTTACCTGCTTCCCTTCATGGATCAAATGCTTGAGAGACTTGTAGGGCAATCTTTCAACTGTTTCTTGGACGGATACTCGAGTTACAATCAGATTACAGTAGATCCTCAGGACCAAGAAAAGACAGCTTTTACATGTCCCTTCGGTGTTTTTGCTTATCGCCACATGTCGTTCGGTTTATGTAATGCCCCTACTACTTTCCAGAGACGTATGATGGCAATTTTTGCTGACATGGTAGAGAAATGTATCGAAGTCTTTATGGATGATTTTTTGGTCTTTGGTGCATCTTTTGGAAATTACTTAGCAAATTTAGAGAATGTGTTACAGCACTGCAAAGAATCTAATTTGGTGCTTAACTGGGAAAACTGTCACTTTATGGTTCAAGAAGGTATTGTGCTGGGACACAAGATCTTTAAAAGAGGAATTGAGGTGGATAAAGAAAAACTAGATGTTAATGATAAACTTCCACCCCCAGTTAATGTAAAAGGCATACACAGTTTTTTGGGTCATGTTGGATTTTATCGGTGATTCATTAAAGACTTCTCCAAAATTGCTAAACCCCTAAGCAATTTGTTGAACAAGGAGGTTGTGTTTGTGTTTAATGAAGAATGTTTAGAAGCCTTTAACACTCTCAAAGCCAAATTGGTTTCTGCTCCTATGATTACAGCACCAGACTGGGGACAAGAGTTTGAATTGATGTGTGATGCAAGTGATTATGCAGTAGGTGCTGTGCTGGGGCAGCGAAAGAGCAAAATGTTTCATACCATATATTACGCTAGCAAAGTTTTGAATGATGCTTAGATTAACTATGCCACCATTGAGAAAGAATTGCTGGCAATTATGTTTGCACTTGAGAAATTTCGATCTTATCTAGTGGGATCAATGATAGTGATTTACACTGATCACGCAACAATTAAATATTTGTTGCGCAAAGCTTATTCCAAGCCACGATTGATCAGATGCATATTGCTGCTTCAAGAATTTGATTTAGTCATCAAGGACAAAAAAGGTTCTAAAAATGTGGTAGCAGACCACCTATCCAGATTGGTGAATGAAGATGTCACTTCAAAAGAGGCTGAAATAAGAGATAAATTTCTTGATGAATCTTTGTTTCTGATTGCAGGGAGACCCTGGTTCGCTGATATGGCTAATTACAAGGCAACAGGTGTCATACCTAAAGACCTCAATTGGCAGCAGAGAAAGAGATTCTTCTATGATGCCCGACATTATGTTTGGGATGATCCACACTTTTTCAAAGTAGGTGCAGATAATCTCCTTCGAAGATGTGTGACAAGTGAGGAGGCCAAGGGCATATTGTGGCATTGTCACAATTCACCATGTGGCGGGCATTATGGCGGAGACAAAACAACAACTAAGGTTTTACAGTCAAGATTTTTCTGGCGAACACTTTTTAAAGACGCCCATCACCATGTCTTAAAGTGTGATCAATATCAGAGAATGGGGGGGGGGGATTTCCCGAAGGAATGAGATGCCTCTGCAAAACATTATGGAAGTTGAAGTTTTTGATCGTTTTGGTATTGACTTCGTGGGTCCATTTCCTTCATCTGTAGGAAATGAATATATTTTGGTAGTTGTTGATTATGTGCCTAAATGGGTGGAAGCTATGGCCACTTCAAGGAATGATGCTAAGACTGTGGTGAAATTTATCAAGAAGAATATTTTTGCTTGATTTGGGGTACCTCGAATCTTAATCAGTGATGGTGGTTCGCATTTCTGTAATACTCAAATTCAAAAGGTGTTGAGTCAATACCATGTGAATCATAGAGTGGCATCCCCCTACCATCCTCAAATTAATGGGCAAGTCGAAGTATCCAACAGAGAATTAAAGAAAATACTAGAAAAAATAGTGGCGTCAACTAGAAAAGATTGGTTAGCCAAATTGGAAGATGCATTGTGGGCTTACAGAAATGCATACAAAACTCCAATTGGTCTGTTTCCTTTTCAACTGGTGTATGGAAAATCATGTCATTTACTAGTTGGAATGGAACACAAGGCATATTGGGCTCTGAAATTTCTGAACTTTGATGAGAAGGCATCCAGGGAGCACAGAAAGATCCAATTGTTGGAGCTAGAAGAAATGCGATTAACAGCTTATGAATCTTCAAGACTTTACAAAGCAAAAATCAAGACTTACCATGACAACAAATTGTTGAAGAAAGACTTCAAACCGGGACAACAGGTACTACTTTTTAATTCAAGATTGAAATTATTTCCTGGTAAGCTGAAGTCTAAATGGTCTGGACCCTTTGTTATCAAGAAAGTTCGATCTTATGGTGCAATAGAGCTATATGACCCACAATCTCAGAATCCTGATAGAACATGGGTAGTAAATGGCCAGAGGTTAAAACGGTACCATGATGAAGAATTTACAATGGAATATAACACTGTTTATTTGATCACCCATTGAGGTAAAAGCGTCAAGCTAATGACGTTAAAGAAGCGCTTCCTGGGAGGCAACCCAGTTTTAATTTCTATTATCTTTGCTTTTCATGCATTATATCATGTGGAACTTGCTTTATAATCTGTACATTGGAGTATATCAACTTATCCTTGAATGTTAGATATAAGGGTTTCAATTTCTTGAGAAAGGGACTGAAAAATAACTTAGAAAATATTTTCTAAAAAACAGTCCTTTTGCTAAGCGCAAGCCTCGCGCTAAGCACATCTTTGGTCATGCGCTAAGCCGCAAGTCTCAAGCGCTTAGCGCTCAACCCTTGCATCTTAGGTTGATTTGGTCCACTAAGCTAGCCAAGGCTGAGCTAAGCCAATTTCAATTCGATCTGAATTCGGCTAAGCGATGGCCTGACCGCTAAGCGTATTGTATTCTTTGGCTAAGCGTGACTCGTGCCGCCAAGCTCATTTCCTTGCGTCCAGAACTGGGGTTCATCGAGCTAAGCACCAGTCATGGAGGCTAAGATGAATTCCTTATAGCCTAAACTGGGTTTCATCGAACTAAGCGCCACTCATGGCAGCTAAGCTCAAATGCTTGCGGCAGTGTTAGCGCTAAGCGATTCCTTTTCTTCTAAGCGCATGCTCCTCTATACTCAAGATGCATCATTTTAGCTAAGCCAGCCCAGAGCCCGGCTTAGCAAGAGTTGTTCAGATTCCGGCAAGTGCACCAGATCGCACAAGTAGTATAAAACGGTAAGAACCGAGTATCAAACTCTCGGGAAACTTGTGTTATTTGGTAAGCTATTTCAGCAAATAAGTGTCTGGTGTGTAAAGATAAGTGTGAATATGAACAGGTCTATAAACTATTTGTGCAAAAAGAAAGAAAATCACGCGAGAGAAATAATGTGTAAAAACAAGTAGAAACACGTTGGACTTCCTAATAGGTGTCTGATGCTGAAAAGATATTCTCTATCTAACAATGCTCATGTGTTCTTATGGTGTCTCCTGAGATACTAAACCCCGATTCCTAATGATAGTTTAGCCTAATCCTGATCAAGCATCATCCGCAAATTCCTCTTGTAAGACTAAACTCAACCAGGACAGCATTAAGACACACATACACAACTAACTTATCGCACCCCAATTCCTCGTGATAGTACGACAACTTAGCCCTGTACTATCAAGGACTTTAGAGTCAGACCAGTTTTCACTGTTGAATGAACCTAACAAAGCATGCATCTACGTGATCAAGGTAAAGTCATACTGGTGCAAAAAGCAGATAGCACAGAGAACACATAAAACATCATTAAATAGATAGAAATATATTTACATCAGGTACCTATAGGGAAGATCCAATAGAGGATTTAGCTTTCTATACCAGGAAGCCTTCTTTACAACAAAGAGAAGAACAAGATGAAAGATTGCAAAAACACAAGTGATGAGGATGTCTCCTTCACCTCTAGGATCTCACAATCACTCATAAACTCATCTCAAGCTCTCAAACCAGCTCCTACTTCAAGCTCTGGTCTCTGCAGATCTTCACACAACAAAATCTCTCAAAACTCTCTGGAATTTGGACCTTTTTCTCTCTAGAAACTCTAGACATGCAAAGATCTGAATCCCAGTCCAAACTCCCTCTCTATAATATGATTTCAGGCTTAAATAGGTGGCCTTGTTCGTACTCGTGCGCTTAGCGCAATTATGGACCACTTAGCGCAAATTAGTGAATTTTGGCTTAGCGCGTGCCTTTCTCGCTTAGCGGATGAACTGAAGCGGTGCGCTTAGTGAGATGAAGCGGTGTGCTTAGTAAACCTATACAGCTCATCTTTTTCCAGAGTCTTCCTCGTGCTTAGCCCATGAGTGGTGCGCTTAGCGGATGCTCGCTAAGCCAACAGATTGGCTTAGCGAGAAGGTGAAAAACAACATTTTTCAAAGCTTGCCTAATTAACCTGAAATTGAGAGAAAATGATTATTAAACACACAAAATGGAAGTACTAAGTATTTAATACCTATACTTGACAGAAAATACTTATAACACTACAAAATAACCATAAATTGGAAGAGTTTGATACAATTTAAACAAGTTTTATACATAAAAGTTAGTCGTATTCACCGACTAACAAGAGTTGCAGGTATTTTGTTCTACAGAACTCGCTTAGCGTCCATATCTTCGCGCTAAGCCAATCCTTTTTTTTGTATTCAAAAAAAAATTTGAATTTGAATTTCAAATGTGGGCTAAGCACGCAGATCCACTAAGCAAGCCTCTTTGAGAAACCAAACGTCTCTCTGGCTCGCTTAGCGAGACATTCTGCTAAACGAGAGGGTCAAAAACTGCTTAATTGAGTGTAACGTCAGTTACACTCACATTTGTCCAAGATTTTCGCAAACACTTCCCCTGCTCTCTCTCTCTCCCAAAATTTGTGCACCCTGCATCTGTGCTTTCTTTTTGCATTGTCTACTTCCAATCACAAAGTATCAACAATACAAGTAAGTTCCTTACTCCCTTTATTCTTCTATTCTGTTGAACTTTAGGGTAGAAAACCTTAGATTTAGCTTTAGATTTTTAGTAGTTAAAGATTAGGATTTTATATATATTTGTACTGTATAGATTATTTGGGATGGTTTGCATGTTTGATATGCCTTTAGAGGCTTGAAAAATGGAAGAAAACGTACTGCGTTTTCTGCATTTTTTTTGAAAAACGTGAAGAACTCGCTAAGCGCGCCTATCTCGCTAAGCGAGTTCATCTTTTAAGGATGAACATTCATCCTCTTGCTGAGATGCCTGTGGCTAAGCGAGGCTAAATCGCTAAGCCCAGGTGACTTAGTCAAAATTTTTGTTGGTAGCCGCGCGCCAAGCCGAGCTTTCCTGAGCCAAGCGCATTTCGTCGCGGCATCCGTTGGGCTAAGCGAGCCTCGCTCTCTAAGCTCCCATACTTAGTGTATTTTGTGAACTACATGGTGCCGCTTAGTGCAACCTATGAGGAGCCGAGCGTATATCCTTGCGGCAGACGTTAGGATTAGCGGGCACTTGCTAGCTAAGCCAATTATGCAGAAGCTGAATTTCTGCAACTTCCGCTAAGCGGCCTCACATGTCGCTAAGCGGTAATGTGTTTTTTGTGAAGGTCAGCTAAGCGAACTATGTCTCGCTAAGCGCATAGTGTCTTTTTCAGTTTACTTTTTCAGTCTTTGAACTTGAATAAATTTGGTCTAAGAAGTTTTGAGTTCTTTTTAGTTGCAGATGGCATCAAGAAAGAGGGCTAGAACTGATGACATCCCTTCATCATCCATCCCAGCTCCTCAGTCAGCATCCATAGGACCAGATGTCCAACACTCACAAACCTTAGTCCCTATGCTACAAAGCTTATTCAGAGGACAACTTATTATCATGCACAGCCTGCGAGAGTTGGCTCACAACAGGCCAATCATACCTATGGAGCATTTTCTTGAGCAAGTAGCCTGACCTGAAGCTCAACTTCCATTGGTGAGACCCAATGAGGCTGCTACTCCTAAGCCCGCACCGGCACGAGTTGAACCAATGCCAGTTGAGCCACGGTCTCCAGCGGTGAATCCACCTCCTTCTCCTGAGCTTGAAGTGGTTCCCTCATCTCCACCTCTGATTATCATCTCCGATGAATTATCGAATGAAACTTCTACCCTTCCTGATTCATCAGCTGGAGAAACAGTTGATCCCCTTGATTCCCTAGTTGGAGGAATTACCGATCTTTCTGATTCGTCATCTGGAGAAGCTGTTGCTCTCACTAATTCCCTAGTTTAGACACTATTGACACTGTTGATTCCTATTGATGCTTTTGCTTTTTGGATTATTATTATTATTATTATGGTTTCAGTACAATATTTCTTTTATGTTTATATACACTGCTAGTTTTGTTTATGAGTAGTTGGTTTGTTTATTCTGAAGCATTTAGAACAGTTTGACTTGATTTTGATGATATTGCAGTGAATCACTTTTATCTTTTTGTGAAAATTGGTGTATGATTTGATTTTGAATTGAATGCATGATTGTGATGGAGTTTGTGTTTCTTTTCATAAGTTTGAGCAAATGTGCATGTTAGACAAAGAAAGAACAAGAATGTGAACTTGCACTTAGAATTGTTAGTCAATAGACAGATTGATTGTGAAAGAAAAGCTTGAACCAAAATCGGTGAGAGTGTGATCTTAAACTGTGAGTGAACGACTAGCTGTGAGTAATAATCTTTGCATCAATCTCTGAATTTTAGAATGAAATGTATAAATGAGGACATGATGAAGGCCATGATTGTGCATATACAAGCCTTTTGACCAAAGAGCTTACCTTGAATGATAATTGTATCCTTTGCACCCTTTATGAGCTGAATGATATTGTCAAAAATTTGAACCCTGAACTTCAATAATTATCTCCAGATACCATGCTTAGATTCTAGGAGAGCATATGGTTCAAGGAAAATTTACCCCAAATTTGGGGGAGTGGAGTATATTGGGATGTAGAGTAAAAGGTAAAGCATCAACACACACAACAAATAAGTTGTATGTTAAAAAAAAAGCAACCAAAGAAAATGTGTTGTTATAATAAGGTCATAAGCAAATGAAATGAAAAGCTTGTGAGCAAGCTAATTGTTTTGAAAAGATCACTTGGATAAGTCTAGGATTTGTGCTCTCTTAGAATCTAAGCCTTTGAATCCTAGAAAAACCAATGAATTTTTATAGTCAAGCCTCACTACAAGCCTGGGAAAGTCCTTCTGATTCTGTTGATACATTTTTGACTTTATGGCAAGAGACGAAGTTCAAAGATTGGACCTCTTGCTAGTTGTTATTAATGAATAACTTAAACACTTGTGCTTGAGTGAAACAGTAGCAGTGAGACTGTGGTTTAAGCTACTTTCCTTAATATTTGTCTTATCCCTAACTTCATCTAATTGTACAGGTTACATTTTATTCTTCTCTTTGAATAATTGCATATTTTGTGAAAGACAACAGATGAGAGCATTTTGCTTCATTCTTGTGTAATGCAATCAGTGACTTTTGCTACATACACCTTTTTACATAATCACGGCATGTTATTGTCACTTAAGGACCAATGAACTGTTCTTTATTTGCTTAAGGACAAGCAAAACTGTAAATTTGGGGGGGTTGTTAGTCGATGAATACGACTAACTTTTGTGTATAAAACCTGGGTAATTTGTATCAAACTCCTCCAATTTATGGTTATTTTGAAGTGTTGTAATTACTTTTGGGTAAAGATAGGTAATAAATACTTAGTACTTCCATTTTGTGTGTTTAATAATCATTTTCTCTCAATTTCAGGTTAATTAGGCGAGTTTGTATAGTGCTGATTTTCATCCTCTCACTAAGCCAACCTGTAGGCTTAGCGAGCCATTCGCTGTGCATGTTCGCTGAGCGAAGGGCCATCCCGCAATGCGCACCGCTTCAGTCCATTCGCTGAGCCAGAGAAGCCCACGCTAAGCCGAAATTCACTAATGTGCACTAAGCGATTCAGAATTGCGCTAAGCGATTCAGAATTTCGCTAAGTTAGTTCACTTTTAGGTGCCTTCTCTTTATTCGTTATTCTTTGATTATCTGTGAATATTTGTTCTCAATTCATATTTGTCTTCTCTTATTGAATTGGATAAATGTTGTTTTTGTTAGTATTTTGTATGTATAGAATCTCCTGTAGGTGGCCTAGTTATTCCTAAGAAAGACAAATCTCTTGCCGCTGTATCATGAAGATTGTTATCTCTATTCCACTAATAAATTGTGATTTTGCTGGAGGAGAGCATCATTAGGACAGTTGTTACTTTTATTCTATAAATAACTTTGATCGGAGACAGGAACTGGCCATGTACAACTATCATGAGAAAGGAAGAGCTCCTGATCTTGAAAGTGTATTGGCAGACTTCATGACATACGAAGCTAGCTCTAAAGGTGACTATTATTCCATGCAACAGCAGGGAACTCAGTTTGAAAGGGACTATTCTTCTGCATATTATCAATAGGAGTCAGAATGACAATCTTATTATCACAATGAAGTAGAAGGATTGTCTAATCTTGATGACCTGTTAATGCAATTCAAAGATACTGTAGATTCAATGCAACAAACCTTTAAAAGAACTGAAACTCGGATTGGCAAGTTGGTAGATGACATGACTAAAGTTGTGGTCAAAAGAGAAGAAGAGTATGCAGATATTGAAGCACATCATGAAAGCATTCTTCAAGTTACCACAATCCATCATGAAAGAAGAGTATGCACAAAATCAATTTGGAAGCCAATTACAAGCCCGTGAGACAACCTTAGAGAAGATTGAATCCTATAATGAAAGAAGAAGTAAGAAAAAAAGTACTCAAGTTACTAGGGGCAGGGCTCATCTATCCAATTTCAAACAACTCATGGGTTATTCATGTTCAAGTTGTTCCAAAAAAGGAGGGATGACAGTGGTAAAAAATGATAGAAATGAGCTAATTCCTAAAAGAACAGTCACCGGATGGAGAATGTGTACTAATTATAGGAAGTTCAATGAGCCCACCAGAAATGACCATTACTTGCTTCCCTTCATGGATCAAATGCTTGAGAGACTTGCAGGGCAATCTTTCTACTATTTCTTTGACGGATACTCGGGTTACAATTAGATTGCAGTAGATCCTCAGGACCAAGAAAAGACAGCTTTTACATGTCCCTTTGGTGTTTTTGCTTATTGCTGCATGTTGTTCGGTTTATTTAATGCCCCTGCTACTTTCTAGAGATGTATGATGGCAATTTTTGCTGACATGGTAGACAAATGTATCGAAGTCTTTATGGATGATTTTTTGGTCTTTGGTGCATCTTTTGGAAATTGCTTAGCAAATTTAGAGAAAGTGTTACAGTGCTGTGAAGAATCTAATTTGGTGCTTAACTGGGAAAAATGTCACTTTATGGTTCAAGAAAGTATTATGCTGGGACACAAGATCTCTAAAAGAGAAATTGAGGTGGATAAAGCAAAACTAGATGTTATTGATAAACTTCCACCCCCAATTAATGTAAAAGGCATACACAGTTTTTTGGGTCATGCTGGATTTTATCGGCAATTCATTAAAGACTTCTCCAAAATTGCTAAACTCCTAAGCAATCTGTTGAACAAGGAGGCTATGTTTGTGTTCAATGAAGAATGTTTAGAAGCCTTTAACACTCTCAAAGCCAAATTGGTTTCTACTCTTGTGATTACAGCACCAGACTGGGGACAAAAGTTTGAATTGATGTGCGATGCAAGTGATTATGCAGTAGGTGTTGTGTTGGGGCAACGGAAGGGCAAAATGTTTCATACCATATATTACGCTAGCAAAGTTTTGAATGATGCTCAGATTAGCTATGCCACCACTGAGAAAGAATTGTTGGCAATTGTGTTTGCACTTGAGAAATTTCGATCTTATCTGGTGGGATCAAAGATAGTGATTTACACTGATCACGCAACAGTTAAATATTTGTTACGCAAAGCTGATTTCTAGTCACGGTTGATCAGATGGATACTTCTGCTTCAAGAATTTGATTTAGTCATCAAGGACAAAAAAGGTTCTGAAAATATGGTAGTAGAGCACCTATCCAGATTGGTGAATGAAGATGTCACTTCAAAAGAGGCTGAAATAAGAGATAAATTTCCTGATGAATCTTTGTTTCTGATTGTAGGGAGACCCTGGTTCCCTGATATGGCTAATTACAAGGCAACAGGTGTCATACCTAAAGACCTCAATTGGCAGCAGAGAAAGAGATTCTTCTATGATGCCCGACATTATGTTTGGGATGATCCCCACTTGTTCAAAGGATGTATTGGATGAAACAACTACAATTAAGCTTTTCGAAAGGTAGTAGTTGATTCTTGATATGTCTGCTGCATGTTTTTTGGTTGGACATTAATTCTTGGTGCATACCTATTTTCTTCAATTTTATTTATAAAGTTGTGGTAGTTTGTGTATATGAAATTCTCTTGAGCACATGTTATTTCTTTTGCACATTTAAATTCAACGAAAGATGCAGGAAAGTAAAGGATGTGCTTTGAGGATAGAGTGAAGGGTCCAAATCCATGTTTGTTTGTATTGATTAGTTTTGTAGTTCTTTGAGATTTTTGGAATTTTTTGGCTGGACATTAATTCTTGGTGCATACCTGTTTTCTTCAATTTTATTTATAAAGTTGTGATAATTTGTTTATATGAAATTCTCTCGAGCACATGTTATTTCATTTATTATATTTTATGTTTTTTATCATCTAGGAATTTGTGGCAAAGGCAACACTTCCTGGCGAGGAACAAATAATGGACATCATGGGGATGTTGTTCACGTTGTTTAGACTTCCATCAGGAAGTCGTTGAAAATGAACTGAGATCAGAGTTCCTTAGCACAACATGGCCTGTTGTCTAAAGCTCTGGGATTATTAAATATATCCTTCATTTTATGATTCTCCTCCATGTTCACCTTTTTTTTTTCATGTGGCAAATAATATGAGCTCAAAAGAATGTTTTTTCTTTAGGAAGAAGTCATGCAACGAGAGATAATATTTTTGTTTATATACTTTGTTTTTGTTACCGGTGTAACTACTACTTTTCTTTTCTATTTGATTGCTATATTAATATTCTTTTCATGAGTATTGTATTCAAAATCATTGTCAATGTTGTTGCTTTTTTAAGTTCTTCATATTATTAACTCTTCAATTCCAAGAACAAGATGCATCTTCAACCAAATCCACTGATCAATATTATCCTGAAGTTGGTACGACACAATATGGTATTTGGATTGAAACCCTGCCTTTTTGTATAACTCTGAATGTTTGTGCATATCAGCTAGTGTTTGATCACTTATTTCTGCTATCAGTGTATATATTTCCTATTGTAAAACTATATCAGTAGTCTCAATCATAATATAAATGAAATGGAGTGCTACAGGTAGATAAGATGGAGTCATTCAAAGCATGGAAGAACAAAAGGTCCAAAGAAGAGAGACACCTTGGATGCTGAATTAATTGGAGAGGAATAAGAAGTTGAAAGTTAAGTTGTTCTTACTATATATATATATATATATATATATATATATATATATATATATATATATTAATTTAAGGCAAAAAGTTCATCATACATGCACCATGTTGATTGAAAGTACTACCTATTTTGCGGGCATTAAGTAGATTGTCTACTTAACTATTTAAAGTAGAAACCTCTAAAAGAAATCATAGACTTAATGAAGTGTACATTGTTGAAAACTATGGAGTTTTCTCATGGACATGGTTAAAGATTGAAAATGGGATTGTCATGGACATGGTTATGTGCAGGCTAAGTTGAAGGGTGTTTCCTCATGTTTTCTTCTTTAATGTCTTTTTGTCTACAAATGAGTTTTATATTGCTATGACCATTTCACTAATGTTAGTTAATGCTTATGCGTTCTAGCTTTTCACCACTATCACTGTTAATGAACCTGCTCCTGGTCTAGAGGCTATCTTTAGTTTCAAAGTTCCTGACCAAAGGTCTAGAAAGGTAAGATATTCAACCATTTTGCATAACAAGCTTGGAAGTAATTTGTATTGTTTGTTTTATGGATCAGGTGGAAGTTCACTACTTGCATGACTATGCTAGAATAAGCACCAGTGTGATGGTTGACTGCAAATCCAATTGTCAACTTCTCTGGTGTTATAGGATCTAGTGTTCTTGCTCTTGGTGCTGATCTTTCTAAAGCTATTGGAGCCATTAGATATGCTGCAAATAAATTTGCTATACGTAGAATAAGAGAATGTTGTTAAGATTAGTCTTTTGTTTTAAAATGAAATATGAATTCATTGTGTTTATTATTAGTGTTCTTATCTCTTGCAACATTGAAATCTTCTTTTGGACTATGTTTAAGAATACCCTTTATAGTAATTATAAAAAAAGAATACCTCTATAGTGATCGGGGATTGCAATTGTTTTAAAATTAAGTAATGTTCTAAATTGATACTTATGTTGTTGAGTATTAATTATAAAATATAAAATGTTTAAGAATTCTATATTATTGTTCTATAATATTTTTAGGAGAGTAAAATAATTTATTTAAATAAAATTCAATGTCAAATTTCTAAAATATATAGATAACTAATAATCTAAGGAATGAAACCATCAAATGCAGAGGACCCCGACGATGAAAATCCAAACAAAGAAATCATGTGAGTGTTAATGAAAGAGAGATATATATTACGAAAATAATCCTTGGTATAAGACTTTCTCAAACTATAGAGGTGTGCGGGAAAATTGAGTGTCAATTTCTACTCAATTTTTTTATAATTTTTGTAGGTTTGAATTCAATCAAACCATAGATTAAATCGTACAATTACAATTGAAATTAAGAAACTAAAATTGTACAATTAAGTCATTAGTTTAACAAAAAAAAATATTTTTAAATTATCAAGTGTAAGTTTTAATGTTAGGAATTTTCCCACGAAGGACCGTGAGTTGACAAAGGTAAAAAAAGTTGTGAAGTGATGAAAAGATCTGGAATCTAAAAAGAAAATAGTACACGACACACACAAAAAAACTCTTCTTTACACACTGACAAGTAACACAAAAATATTTTCTTTTATTTTCGATAATAATAATAATAATATTTGGAATATTTTATTTGTTATTCATAAAAAACACACGAACATGGAGTTAAAAAATAAAAGAGAAGATTATCAGAGTTATAGCGTCGCTGTTCTAGGAAAAAATTGAATTGAATTTGAAACACCCCGTTACAGTTTTGATTTCAAAAGAATTTCAATTGAATAGGGTGTTTCCGATTTCAAAACACACTCACAAAAATCGTTTATAAAAGTTAGGTTTCCCAATTTCTTCTTCTTATTATCAAATCTTTGGTTTTTGATCCGCACAATAATCATGGACAACATAATGAGCAAGCTCCACAACCTCGTGTGTATCCTAAAATCAATGAGGATTTCTTCAATTGCTCGCTCTATGGCGATGTCATCACACTTTCTTCCTCTATTCTCATGTTCTTGCTATTCTACTCCGAGCTCCGTACGACACCTCTTCTAGCATCATAACAATGACAATTCAACCTCTTATTACTGATATACACAATTAATTATTTTTTTTAATTAATGTTATTGGGATTCATATATCCCTATTACTTACTTTTGATACAAAATACTATATTGCAAAGATATGCATCTGTGCATCAATCAGTGATCATGCTTCCATGCAAAAGTATAATGTAACATATAATATGAAGCATATCTTATATGCAATATTTATAATATTATTTTTTTAGATTACATGAGTAATTTCCTTAAAAACATGAATAATTGGTTTATCATTGTAAAGTAGTTTCATGATGATCTATTAAATGTAAAGACATTTAGTTCCAAAAAATATTTGTGAACATAATCAAATTTTTTTCTATATTATTTTGATGTTTAATATATAAAAGTCATTCTAAAACATGCATAGAGATGAATGCAATCCATTCTTATGCGATGATTCATTGTACTTTTATAAAATTCATATTTTATTTATTCTAAAAATTTATATTGTCTACTAAAGTTTGAAGTAACCATTAATTATAATATAGATGACCTAAGATTATAATTTTATAACATTCAATTTAATTACATTTAAAATTAGACAAAAAATATATTGTTACAAAATAATAATCATTTTAGTTGGTTAGGATGAAGACTAGACAAGTATATACAAAGTCGTGGATGGATACAAAAAATTTATTGTGGTCGAGTACAAGGAACAGGGGATGAATACGATATTGGGAAGCAAGAATGACAAATAACCTACAATCTGGTAGTGTTCCATTGTCATGCTTATCATAACCACTATTTATACGGTTAAAAAAATTATATATAAACATAAGATTAAATAATTTTTTTAAATTCTTTGGGTTTAATTTTGTTTTCTAAATTAAAAAAATACTTTGATTTGTTCTCATGTTTTTATTAAATCATTTATCATTTGACATTGCCAAGTTGATGCTCCAAAAAGTATTGTAATTGTTCCTCAATATATTTATCCTGAATCTATTTCATTCAATATGTTAGCAGTTTTAGATTTTTACTTCATATTTTAGTCTTTTGTAAATAATATATGGACAACGCATCTAATGACAATAACCTCAATAAAATTAAATATGTATTTCATTGTTTATAAAATTTTAAAACATGAATAATTATGAATATCATCGAAGCTAAATAAACAGTGTTATTTTATAAAATATATTATATATTTCAATCATATTAGTTTTGGTTCTCATTAAATAAGGTTTACACCGTTACAATTATATTATACAAGTATCTATAGTAACTATTATTGTTATTAATTTTCATTTTCTCTCTTTTATATTTGTTTATTAACATCGTCGAGAATTAGGGATGGGATGGAGACCATGTTAGGGAACAAGTACAAGGAATAACATCCAATCTCTGGGTGGGTGCTCCATTGTCATGCTTATCTTAACAATCATCTATACATTTTTTTAAAAAAAATTAATTATATATAAACATAAGATTAAATAATTTTTAATTTTTGTTAATTTTTTGGGTTTAATTTTTTTTTCTAAAATTTAAAAAAAATACTTTGATTTGTTCTCATGTTTTTATTAAATCATTTATCATATAATATTGAGAAGCTAATGCTCCAAATTAGTCTTGCAATTATTCTTCAATATATTTATCTTGAATGCATTTCAATATATTAGCAATTTTAGATTTTTACTTCATAATTTAGTTTTTTGTAAATAATATACTAACAACATATATAAGAAAAATAACCTCAATAAAATTAAATATGTATTTCATTGTTTATAAAATTTTAAAACATAAATAACTATGAATATTATCGAAGCTAAATAGACAGTGTTATTTTATAAAATATATTATATATTTCAATCATATTAGTTTTGGTTCTCATTAAATAAGGTTTTTATGGATACAATTATACTGTGTAAGTATCTATAATAACTATTATTGTTATTAATATTCATTTTCTCTCTTTTATGTTTGTTTATTATCATTGTCTAGGATGAAAGAGGGAAAGGGATGGAGACGATGTTAGGAAACAATACTAAGAAATAACATACAATCTCGTGGTGCTCCATTGTCATGTTTATCTTCATTATCATTTATACATTTTTTTAAAATAATTATATATAAACATAAGATTAAATATTTTTTAATTTTTTTCTATTTTTGGGTTTAATTGTGTTTTGTAAATTTTTTTAAAAAATACTTTAATTTATTCTCATGTTTTTATTAAATCATTTATTATATGACATTGCGAAGTTGATGCGTCAAATTAGTCTTGCAATTGTTCTTCAGTATATTTATCATGAATGTATTTCATTGTTTATTAAATTTTAAAACATGAATAACCATTCATATCATCGAAGTTAATTAGATAATATTATTTTATAAAATGTAGTATACATTTCAATCATATTAGTTTTGGTTATCATTTAATAAGTTTTAAACAGTTACCATTACATATATACAATTATATTTACCTATTAGTAACACTGACGATTCAAGGGAGACAAAAAATGTGATTTTAGGAGATTCAAAGAAATACAATTTTAGAACGAAAGTATACCAACCTATTGAATATGTGAACTAAATGTGAACTCCGAAAGGTGTTCATTGGGGGAAATTACAATATTGTTTCAGACCCGTGTATATGAAATCATTGAATATGTGAACTAAAAAGGGAAATTACAATATTGTATAATATTATAACTATATAGTTCACACATATATTGTAAATTGTATTTTTCATCTTACCCATGTGAATGCATGGGTCACTTGCTAGTTTTATATATAAGGAATGATTGCTTATGAATAAAAAAAAAGTTTTTGTTGCTTAAAAAATCAATATTTTAACGGTGAAACAAAATAATACAAATAAAAGTATAAACTTGTGTCATTGTAATAAAATGTGAGTAAATTGCTTAAACATGACATGAGATAGTAAGACTTACTTTGAATATACTTAAAAATCTAAAGTGAGTTACTTAAAAGAGCATAATTAGAGATGGTCTTAGATAAAGATAGGAGTGTTTATTTACTAAATGTTGAATTCATTTAATTATAAAAAATAATTAATTTGTTAGATTAAAAAACTATTTGTCATTTGATAAATAATGAATTATTTAATATAATATTCAATCTATTGAATTACATACTACAAAGTTCACCAAGGAAATGTAAATCACTTAATTGAGTAGAGTATATAAATCCTTGTAAATCTCTTGGTACCTATTTTTGATTCTTAGAGATAAAAAAATACTACAAAGTTAATTTAGTAATCTTTGAATCAATAGTATTTGGGTATAAAAATATATAATATTAATATTTATTTTATATTTTTAAAAAATATAAAATATAATATTCTTCGAATATTCATCTAAAAAATAGTGAATAGATGGATTAGATCATTTTTTATTAAACAAGTCATGGATAGAATACATTTTTTAATACATTATTAACAATTCATATATTAAATAAGGCTAAATAATCATATTAGTCATTTAATTTTTTTTTGTTTAGTTTGATCATTTATCTTTAAAAAATGTTTATTTTAGCCATTTATATTTTTAAACTGATTCAAAATGATCAATCTGTCAAGATAAACATAACATCGTTAATTAATATAAAGATATTGATGACTAAAAATTACCACAAATTGTAAATTTTCTTCTCAAATATCTTTATAATATTATTAACATATAGTGATGGTTTTTAACCGTCACTATAATATTTACAACTTTTTCTTTAAAAAAATGCAAGAACATGTTCTAACTACCAAGAACCCAAAACATCCCCCACAACCCATAACCCATAACATGTTGCATCAATTCTTAAAATTGGTTTAGGGCTTTTAAATTGTAGATCTTTACAAATAAAATTCAAACACAATCTTAGATTTTGATTCAAAAAATTGAGAGAATTTTCTTATAAACTCTTGTGAGCTACAATTAATTCTAATATTTTGCTTTGTAAAAAATGAGTTAATCTTATGATGCATTTGATGATACTTAAATCCACTAATAATGTGATTAATTTTTACGGGCTTTGGACACCTAATCTAGTCCGTGTGGGAAACAATGTGGGCTTAACCATTGGGTCTTTAATGGGAGGTGTCTAGGGTTAATAAACAACAAGGCTAGATCCTCTTTGTCGTCACGTTATTCAATTCCTTGCTAGTGTTTGCCCATTGAAAACCTTAGTATTTGAAGCGTGTGGTTAGGCAAAGGAAGGCTTGACTTCTCGGTTTACCCCATTAATAATGTTCTTGCAACATCAACAATTTTGATACATTTGATCTTGTCTTCAACAAGTAAGCATTTTAATTTGTCTTCTACTAGGAATTCAACAAAATTTTCATTGACGGGATTGCAATTCACGAACCTCGTATTTCAGTTATTGCATTATGCTATTGGATTTCAATTGTTAAATTGATGCGCTAATTATTGATTGCAACACACACACACACACACCCATTGTAAATAATAATTGCTACCCATATGATAACAATTGTCAAGTGCTATTACTACAATATTTGTTTTACAAGCTTGCTTATTACGCTTATGCTAGCTTTTGATTTTATTAACAATTATATTAATTAACTATGCAGATAAACATATGAAACTATATGTACAATTGTCCTATAAAGTTACAATTGTAAATGCAAAAAATTAAAGATTATATATATAAAAATTAGATTGTGTTTCTTTTTTATCTATAAAAGTTGAAAACAATACATTCAACTCAATCCTTTTCGCTAGGGTTTCCTTGATAAACTTCTCTTGTTGTTGGCTGCCATGGAATATCTTGTAATATGTCCATAGGGCTTCCTTGCTACCCTAATGGAGCCTCCCCTTCCCCCTTCCTCTCCCATTCTCGTGCAACAACAATCTTTCACACAAACCCTCTGGTAATCAATTGGCATTCCTTTTAGTTAACTGCCATGCCCTTGTATGAAGGGTGAGTCAATGTCAATTGAGATATTTGAAGATGAGTACCTGAAAGGTATCAATGTTAGCAAGAATAATCTGCACGGTCACATCATTCTAGCTAAGTATGATAAACCACTCAAGCATGATTCCATTGGGTAAGGGATACCATGAATTCGGTTTTTCCTCTCTTGAAGATCTTCATAATGTTTGGACACATGTCTAACTATCATGTTATGTCATGTTGATTCTTTACTCCCAGAAGATTTCACCTTTTGAGCAATTAACCCAAGTGCATCCCTTAACATAGTCGCACTCTATGATATAACCATTCGGGAAGACTTGAATTAAGCCTATGGAAGAACTGTGGTTTTATCGAAAATGGATGAGCATGGGTAATGGCTTACCTCAGTAAGGCTTGGAAAGACCTTATCTTATCTAGGAATTTGCCACCATGACAACATCCAACACTAGGTTGATGGTCATCTTAGCACCCCAAACTTATGTGCCTACTCACATGCGATGTCATTCCTCAATACATGTATGTTATGATCATTCAAATCAATATCAGAAGTCATCATAAATTCATTCACCAATCTCAGCATCGTAAGAGGTTATAACATCATAGGTTCACCATTCATATGTTCATCACACTCATGAATCCACATATAGTTCAATAATCATAGCAAGATGTTCCAATACCTTGAATTCTTGCAAACAACTTGTATGAATATGAAACTCATGATCTCAACATAAAGTCAACTCTAATAATAAAATAACATCAACTCAACTCATCCCATATCATCATAAATTCATTAAGATTCTCAAAATAATTAATTTATGCAAGGAAAATAAACATTAATCACCTCTACATCAAACTGGCCATGGGACTCAAAATTGGTCACTAGACTAAAAAATGGTTATTTGGATTCAAAATGGTCACTAGACCTAAAATTAATCATTGGACTCAAAATGGTCACTGCACTCAAAATTGATCATTGGACTCAAAACTGGTCACTGGACTCATAATTGATCATTGGACTCAAAATAGTCGTTGGACTCAAAACTAGTCATTTGACGTGAAAATGGTCACTAGACGCAACATTGGTCATTGGACGTGACACTGGACACTGGACGCAAAAATAGTCACTGGACGTGAATTCTGTAGAATTTCAAAATTTATGTAGAATTACCTTTCATGGCTTCCAAATCATCCCAAAACAAACCCAAACCATTTCCTATCAATTTCAAATACATAAACAACATCAAAACTCTTCACAAAAGGAAATTTTGATCAATATTCATCAAATAATCAAGAACCCAAATTTCAAAACTCAAAACCTAAAATACTTAAACTTCCATTTTTAACATGATTCATTTTCTAGGAACCTTGAAACCAATCTACAACAACCTAAGCATAGAAAGGGATACAGCTTCCCTTACCTACATAAACCCAAGATGTGACTCTTTGAAAAAGAAAGGAAAAAGGAGTGAGCTTTGGGTTCAAATGAGGAACTTTCCTTCAATCCGACAACAACCACATATACCAGCATCAACTGAACCCTAAAGCCAACCAAAAATAGAATCAAAACCCCTTAAAACCAAGTTTTTCCATGAAAGTTCATGTTTGCTCTAGGGAAATGAAAATGAACTCAAAGAGAGGACGAAGGGGAGATTATCTCGCATAGGGTCAGTCAACAACCACTAAAAGAAGGAGAAAATAGCTCTCTTTTTCGAGAACACCAAAGTTCAAGGTTCTCTAATGGTGGTTTCTTGGAGAAGAGAGAATTGTGAAGAGAAGTGTGTTGAGAGAGAGTCTCAGCACAAATGAGGATTAGCACAAATAAGGATTTTAAGGAGATATAGGGCTGAAAATGTTTTTCCTTCTTACACCTAAGTATCTGCTAAACTCACACCCCTTTCGCTAACCATCATAAGCCCATCTTTCTCCAGGCCAAACTCACCAAAAACTCACTAAACACATACATATATAAGTAAAGCACCATCACATCAATCATTAATTAATCATAGGCACTTAAATATAATTTTAATTACTCTTACAATTTAATTAAATCACTTGAAAAACCAATTATGAAAACACAGCATTACAACAGACAACCATTGTTTATCTTGCTTCACCAACTCACGAGCTTCCAATAGCTGTTCAAAATGAAATGAGAATCCTTTCACCCTTATGGGCTGATCAGGAAGACTTGCATGATGTTCACATTCATGATCTTCAAGATGGAAGCCCAAAAAGCAATGAAAACTTCACAGTGGTCTTATCCAAAGCTCATAAAAAGAATTTGCGTGGTTTAAGTAAGAGCAAATTTATTTGTAGCTCCCAGTCAAGCTATCAAAGGGCTAGTTCCAAAAAAAGAAGGTCCTCTATGGGAATATTAAAGGTATTGCCAACTTGGATTCTAGGTTGGTGTTAAAAAATATTTGTGCCATTCACAAGTCAAATTTCCTTCTTATTTTTGAGCCCTTTGATTGCTATAGATACATTTTTCTTTCCTTTTGGAATGAAATCAAGTTGTTTCTCTTTCCTGTAAATGACATGAATAATCTTTTGCCTAATCTTTAGTGATTATGCTCTAACAACTTTGCACCAAAGATTCTAAACATCTCAAGCCAACATGTTTCCTTCTTTCTGATTAAAGACTGGCAGGAATTTTCTTTGCAACCATCTATGCCAATACATCTTATATTACTTGTAGAACTTTGTGGACTTATCTGGCCTTTATGCAGTAACCTTGATGAGGATCAAACAAGGAACATGGAGAATTAATCACTACAAGGACTTGGTGGACTAATTTGCAAGATAAGGTCCATGAAGATATATTATCTAGTTTTATTTTTCTATCAAATAAAGTTGTGAATATTTAATATGGCAAAATAGGAGTGGTTGTTGGCTTGCTAGCAAATTAATAAGGCACCAACTTAATATAATTACTATCATTAGGAGTTCACTATAATTAGGGACTCTTAATATCCCTTAGGACAACTATATGTACTCACAATTTTATCAATGAAGACAAACTTAGATTTGGAAGAAATCAAAACTTAGCTTTGTGCTAAGTGTGAGAGAATTGTTCTTTCTTGATTCTTGTGTAAAACCCTAAATTCTTATATAAAAATTCCTATTCTTTGTGGCAAATTCTCCTCAACTTATTGATCCTTAGGATTGTGGCATTGTTTATTTTTATTTCTCACCTTAATCTTCTTTTCCTTTTCTTCTACAAAATTTTCCTTTAATTTTGGGTCTGTTAAGATGTTAAATTGTGATACATGAAAAAAGGTTCTCATCATTTGGCATCAAAGCAAAGGTTTAGCATCAATTCTTACTGCCTTGGGCGAATTGCACTAAATTTGTCCTTGTGTTGTGCGTTCAGACTTGTTCTACTTTTGTGAGTTTCCTTCCATTTAATCCTTGATTTCTAGTTCTACTGGATGTTCACTCCTCATTTCTACTGCATTTTCATCAATTAATTTTATCAGAAAATCTGATTGGTGCTTTGAAGTTCTAGAGTTGTTATGCGCGAGTGCATGAATTGTATCTTTAGGACTGTGCCTTGGTTTTTGTGCTATTATTTAGTCCAATTAATTTTTTGAGTCACTCATTATCAATTGGAATTCATTTTCTTGTTTAATTTTGAATTCATTCCAATTGGTTTGTCCTCATATGTTATTGTTATGTTCAATTGAGAACATTCTCATGCTGGAGTTGCAATTTTTGTGCCTTGACCTGATTGGCTAGTCAATTTTTCCTCATTGTGTGTGTCACTTTATAGTTCTATTGATTGAGTAAAAAGAAAACAAAGATGCACATATTCATAGTGTTCTTCATGTGTTCTTGAGAGACTTTGACAAAATTTACTTATTTGATCCATAAAAATTGAGTTTAGGTGAGTTAGTTGTAGACCAACAAATGTTGATGAGTTTTACCATTGGAAAATGTAAAGATGTTGTGTTGTGTGATGTAGCTCCTGTAGAAGCATGTCACATATTGTTGGGTAAATCATGGCAAATTGAAAGAAATGTGAAACACCATTAGAAGACCAATAAGATTTCTTTTGTACATAAAGGACACAAGATTAAACTTGCACCACTTTCACCACCTAAAGAAGCAAGTGAGGATCAAGTTAAATTGAGAAATAAAATAGAAGATGAGAGAGAAAAAAGGCAAAATAAAAAGGAACAAAAGATAGAGAAATGAGAGAAAAAGAGAGTGAAAAAGAGAGAACAAAAGATAAAGAGAAATATGAATACTTTTTTTTTTTATTTTGGCCCTTTGTTTGTCTGTGAAGATTCTTTGCTCAAGGGGTTTCGAGAAGAGCTTCCATGTGCAGAATTTAAAATTTGATGTTCTACATCATTGTTTGATGACGAAGTCTCTCATGTGAAGATGGAGAATGAAGATGGGGTTTCAATGGAGGAATGCAAGACTCTAATTCTTTCTTCTAATTTGAAAGATGAGATTAATTCGTATTGTATTTTTGTTTATGCATCTAACCATGCAATGCCTTTTTTTTTGTGCCTAATGAAGAATTGTACATCAAGGATCCATTGGCAAGACAATTTGGAGAAGAGGTTGATGCACATGAGGATCAAGGCAACCATTGGGAGAAGAAGATTTTGAATCATCTCATCTCTAGGCCTAATGTTTTCAAGAAATACAACCTGTGTTAATTCTTGATTTGCATGATACTTGTGATGTGCTTAATGCATATGATTTTCATGATATTGTTTTAGGTGATGGTGCCAAGTCCTTGAGTTTTGAGATTAATGCACATTATTTGGAATTGTCTGGTCATGAAGAGTCTTCCTCTATGTGGTTTGATGTTTATATAGAAATTTAAAATTATGAGTTCTATAGGCATGAAAAACATATTTTGAAAGATGTTACATTTTATGTGCCTAAATCTTTTTTTCCTAATTCTTTGATTAGAGGAACTCATGATGAAAGTGTAATACTGCATGGACTTTCCCTGGGAACTTACATGGAACATGAAACAAATTTAGAATATCATGAAAATTTATGTGATGGTTATATAACAATGCTTACATTAGTCTCAACAAATGACTTGTTATTGTTACAAATTTAGAATATCATGATGATTTGGATAGTCAATTTGTTCACTATCCCTATTTGATTTTTTTTAATATAGACTACATGTATTCTACTAGAGGTAATCATATGATTGTTTACTAGTTGGATTGGTTTTAATTAGTTTATGGTGAAATTAAATTGGAACCAATCATATCTAATTTATTTGGTTTAGGTTTTGCTACTACAAAAGGCACATACAACGATGCTTGTATAAGACATTCAAAGATGGCTTTCAACTGTCTTTGTAGCCAATGTCGTTGAAAGTCAATAATTTCAATGACGGTTTCAAGAAAAAATCGTTTTAGAAAAGGATACATTTCTAAGATGATTTTTAACTAAAAACTGTCTTAGAAGACTACCCTTCTAAGATGGTTTTTTAAAGAACCGTCTTAGAATGTGTTTTTTTTTAAAAAAGTAATGAAAATAATATCTTAGAGCTTTGCCAATATGCATTGTGCTTTATAATGCATATGCATTTACATATTTAAACTTGCTCAAATATGAATGGATTCACAACAGTATCATGACCGTATTCAATTTCATATTCAATTTATCTATGAATGTCATATTCAATTTCTTTTCAAATCAAAACAATAAAAGAAAACAAGAAACTAGGAAGTAAAAAATTAATTAAATAATTCCTAATATAAAAAAGAATTCAACGAGCTACAATATAGGGTCTCGAAAAATGTAGCCTACCTTGCTGCTACCAGCCATATAGCTTGTTCATTACTGCTGCCATTTTCTTTTGCTTCATTTGTTCCAATATTATCAACCTGTAGATTATAACATACAAAGTTGTGTTAACGGTTTGGCAAGTGTACCAATAGTCCCAGTAGTAAAGACTCGGAAGTCCGAGTGTCGATTTCCATAGAGACTTTGTTTTGTACTTGTATTGGATAATTTTCAATTTATAAGAAGAAAAGATAAGATGAGGCAAAGGAAAAGTAAAATAGAACAGTAACTAAATAATAGATATTAGTAGACAAAGGAGATAATAGAAAACAAAAGAGTTAATAGGGAATTCGATGAGATGAGAATGTTAGAACCTAGCATGTCTTATTTGCCTAAGATAGAATACTTGCCCATGACGTCTCACGATGACAAGCCTATTTTACCTATCTATCTCCTAAATGTCTTTGCAAAGATTCAATAGATAAAATGCATGAAGTTCTAATTCTAGATACTTGCTTTGATGCATGGGCATAATG
The DNA here is from genome assembly GCF_004193775.1 of Glycine soja. NCBI lineage: Eukaryota > Viridiplantae > Streptophyta > Magnoliopsida > Fabales > Fabaceae > Glycine > Glycine soja. The sequence goes on from NC_041019.1 coordinate 23,300,081, forward strand.
CAATCATTTTATGTCTACCAATGATTTTATTAAGATACTCATTTTAGTTCTATTAGAAATTACCCTCTATCGAGCAACTAATTCCTAAAACGGATGCATGCAAAACCTTTCTTGTATTCCTATTAAGGATCACCCTCTATCGAGCACCTAACCCCCAAAATAATGCAAGGATGAATGATGCATGAAATTAAAAGTAAGAAATGATAATACGAAAGAAAACACTTGTTGAATTGATAAATATGAAGTATACAATACATCTTTTGGCTTTTTAGGCCTACCAGGCCCTAACTAAGGGTTTAACCTCTCATAACCATAAGGGTTACACTTGAAAAGGGGTTTAAAAAATGATGGAGGAGAAGGGATGGAAAAAGGGAATAAAAAGTGATGAGAGAGAAGAAAGAATTCCCTAACTGTGCGTTTGGATACAGTAATTTAACGAAGCAAATCAATTATTTAATGAATTTAAATTACTGTGCAATTTGTTAAGTTGTTTGGATAAATTATTTTGAGAGAATTTGAATTCACGTCATTTTGGAAAAGAATTCTGATCACTTCAAAAGGTGAGAATTAAAATGACACATAAATAAAGAGAATTTGAAATTCTCTCTCACGTCTCCAGCGACTCTTCTCTCTCATTGACCTCATTTCTCCTCTTTCACGGACCTCACTTCCTCTCCAGTGACCCTTTCTCTCGCGTGACTCTCGTTCTCCCTTCTAGTCTCGTTCTCCCTCACTCGGTTCGCTCTCTCTGCGGTGGGTTCTTCTCTCTCACAGTGGCTCATTCTTGTTCTCCCTCACGTGCTCTGTTCTATTCTCTAGGGTTTTGTTCTCCACACTTTGTTCATCACTCTCTGGTGAGTCTTCTTTTAATTGTATTATGATTTTTTCCTTCAATGTCTCATTTAGGGTTCATCACCCTTTGTAGTGTAGCTGCTTTTTTTTTGTTGTTTGTTTTTTGTCAATGAAGGGGTTTGTGTTTATTAAACTGGGAGTTATTGTTTGTTGAGCTATTTTATGTCACAATTGTCTTATTGGGGGATTGAAAATGTGAATAGGGATTGATGTGCCTTCTTCCCAAACGATTCTTTGACTTAGGAGCAGAAGAAGGTTTTATGAATTGTTTGTAAGCATAGTGTGTTTGCTGCCAATTGGTCCAAATTATATGTTTCCATCATATGTGTGTGTACCTAGCATTCTGCTGACCATTATACGGGCACATTTGGCATGTCTCAAGTTTTTGTGAGCTCCTCTACTAATTGAGTCTCGATGCTCATCCTAATATAGCACACTTGGATAGTGAAACATACAATACAATAGATACAATCACCATTTAAACCTATTTATAAATATTAATTCAAATGAAAATTCTAATCGTGCTATATTCTTCTAGTCAGCGCTCCTCATCACATGCTAACTTCCACTTCTCCACTTTCTCCATGATAGCCTTCCTGATAGAAGCCTCTTCTTTTGATCTTGATATCTGTTCATCCATGCTCAGGAGGAGATCAGAATGATCAATCTCCCCTGTTATAGATGTAAGTCAATTTCTAGGCTGGTCTTTTAAAGTAAATAAACACCTATATTTTTTGAAATTGAATACACACACATTAGTTAGATTCACCTGAGTTTATGAGGTTGATTATATTGTTCATCTCTTCCCTTGAAGGAATCTCCACATGTGATTTCTTGCATATCAATTCCAGTTCCCTCCACTTCTTCTAGAATAGCTCCTTCATCTTGCTTGATTTTAGTTGATCCAGTCTCTTTACTTCAGCTTCAATCTTGTAAAAAGTTGTAGAGTTTTTAAATATTTGAGTTTCTAATATTTTCTATGGATCATTTAAGTTAGATACCTACCTGCTGGACTATTTCTAGAGTAAGACTTCCCGAATTTGTTACTTCTGCAGATGAGAGTGACAACAAATTGATTACCACCATCTATTAAAAATATACAATACTGCAATATACTAATAAGCTACAGTTAAAGAATCAAAACATCAATACTAATAAGCTACTATAAATGATCGATGAGATACTGGGATACGTATAATAATATACTTATTAGAGACAGATGCTAATGAATTTAGTTGGCTCCAAAAGATGTTAAAATATTTTTTATGGATTCGTAGATCCATGTATCCATATCAAGCAAGACCAAATCCAAATAGTTTTACTGGAGTTATACGGGACATCTTTAAAGATTTTGGTGCACTTATAATAGGTAACAAAGTTTTCTTTCTAGATTTCTAACTAAGTTACATGGATTTTCTTTATTAAACTAAACATTTTTACAAGTTAAACATAATGATAATGCGTTCAATGAAATGTAAATTAGGTTCTTGTTCACACAGGCAGATCTTATTTTCTCACAATAAGCTAATAGTTATAGCTTCCATATTTCAAACGTAATTTCTTACATAGCAACACTAGCAGGTTTCCAAACACACTAGTAGTAGGGGTGGAAATGAGTTGGTCTAAGTTGAGCTAGGCTTCATAAGGATTCATCCTAACTTGCTTTCCTAATAAATAAATAAAAACCAAACCTAGCTCATTGAAATTTTTCACTACCTTTTCTCTCTGTCACAATCTGTATTTTAAGGCAAAAAAGTTGAAATTGAACAAATTTTTAGCCACTTGCTTGCAGTCTTTCACTCTTTCCATAGGTTGTCTTCTCCTTTTCAACAGTACTTCTTGCAGCCTTTTTTGGGTGATCTAGTTTGGGTTTTACACAACATGTATAATCATCATGGTGAGAGTAAGCAAGAACTATGTAATCTTCTTGCAGCCTCCTTTGTAGCACTTTGAAGATTTTCTCTACCTTTTCGCTCTATCATCATCTGTAATTTAATACCTACAAAATTACAAATTGAACAAATTCATAGCCACCTACCCATATGTCGTCTTTTCCTTTTCAATAGTACCTCTTGTAGCCTTTGATGGGTGACTTTGGTCATTGTATACTGAAGTGAATTATCATGGTGAAAGTAAGCAATTAAGAAATCTATAATCTTCTGTAGGTTAGAATATATTTTTAGATTGCTCTTGATTACTTAATTGGTGGCTTGCTGAATCATTGTTTCTTGTTTCATTGAACTGATAGTAAACTTTTTTTTGTTGAGTAAACTGATAGTAAACTATGATCACTGCAATTTGATGTTTTATGTTGGTCATTTGGAACTATTGAGAGAGATGACATTTAGTGCTATGCAAATGAATTAGTATCAATGCCTATTTTGGGAAAGAAATTATGATAAATGGACAAGTGAGCAAATTCAGGCTATGGGATTCTACGAGAATTCTTAATTAAAACCTGAAATTACAAGATCTTCTTTCCTAGTCTCGGTTACGAGTAATTGAACACCTATTAAAAGTTAATTATTATGACACTTTGAAAGGAAAAGTGAATGGCAGATTATAGAAACCAATTGAGTATTATTAAAAGAGGTAAATAAGAAATGACTTTCTTAGTGAAGTAGAAATAAATAAAAGTGATTAAAATAATGCTTTGAACCAAAACGTATAACGGTAAAACACTCTAAATGTAGAACAGTAAGTGTACAATAACAAGTGAACTAAAGATATTAGGGAACTTGAAGTGATTATAAATAATAGTAATTACATAATTGGCATATGAAAGATAATACACTAAGAGTAAGTGTACAATAAATATTTTTTTTATAATTTTTTATATATGCTGAATCTAAAGCACTTCATTAGAGTTAATTAATCAGTACTTTAATTACACACTTCTAATTCTAATAGATAATTTTAACAAATCTTAAAAGTAATATATCTAAAACATGTACAATCATATATACCATATCAATCACATCCCCTTTGCAATTGCCTAAAGTGTATTGGTTGGATCAAAGGGACTAGCAAGTAGCAACAGTGATTTATACGTACGGGGATAGGGAACCCCACTAGTATCCGATTTTTATGAATGAAACTTGTATGTGATACATCTATTATCTATCAGCCACAAATCTATAACAAGTTGGTCGATGCTTCCATATGGAAAAGCCACAAATCATTAATATGAGTGGAATTAAACTTGAATTTCTTAAGCTCCCTATGTCTCGAGTTTAATTTTTTATTATAGGGGTCTAATCAAACCCAAAAAGAAAAAAAACTTTTTTTTACTTCTTTTTTTGTTGTGTATATATAGTTAAGAGACATTTCTTGTCATCCAATTTATACTCTACAAAAGTTAACCTCTAGGCTCTTGCTTGTGACAGCCTAATGTAGAAAAATATGGGCATTAAAATTTAGAGCTTATTTACATCTTTTACCTACATATTTGTTTTAAATCTCAAAATATTATCTTATGTCATTATCATGCAGTTTGGATTGAGAAGAAATGGATCCTAGCATAGTTGACACTGTAATTACTTCAAGAAAACGTAAAAGAGAAGAGTATAAGAAAATAATGTTATTAGCTACTGCTTGTGTTGTTCATATGGTCATTGGTGTAGTGACATAGTATCATAATAACTATTTTGTTAAGGAACCAACCCGTAATTGGGAACTAGAACATCACAACTTCCTTAATCGTCTTTATAGAGGGGCAAATAAAGATTGCATTGAACAATTGAGGCTTAGTAAAAATGCATTTTGTAACCTTTGTAGAATTTTACAAGAAAAGGGTGGATTAGTAAGAACAAGAAATGTTTCAACAACTGAAGCAGTAGCAATGTTTTTACATATCCTTGCTCACAACCTAAAGTATAGGGTAATGCAATTTAGTTATTGTAGATCTAAAGAAACCATAAGTAGGCAATTCAATGATGTCTTGAGAGCGGTAATGAAAGTGAGCAAAGACTATTTGAATTTTCAACCCTGTACTTTAGAAGGAGCGGAAGCAAACAAGTGGAGATGGTTTGAGATAAGTTTATTAATTGTTAGGAGAGATTTGTTAATTATAAAATTTTCTTAGAATCTAAAAAAATTGTCTTGTTTGTAGAGATGTATTGGAACACTTGATGAGATTCATATTCCGGTTACAGTTTCTCCTGATGAGAGACCTAGATATCGTAATAGAAAGGGTGATGTCTCTACATATGTGGTCCAAATTTAAGGTTTATTTGTGTTACCTGGGTGGGAAGGGTCTGCAAGAGATTCTCGAGTATTACGAGATGCATTATGTCATCAAAACAAACTTGAAATTCCAACTGGTAATATTTCTTGGAAATATTTTTTTTCTTTTTTCTTTTGGTATAGTTTAAGCCTATGTTTATTATTTTAAACATGGTAAGTACTTTCTTGTGGATGCGGGATAGATATCATCTCAATGAGTGGATTGGAAACACCCCTCAAAGTTACAAGGAGTTATTTAATCTTCGTCATGTAAGTGCCCGAAATACAATAGAAAGGTCATTTGGGATCTTGAAAAAAAGATGGAGTATATTAAGAACTCCTTCATTTTTTTATATAAAGACACAAATAAGAATTATCAATGTTTGTTTTGTGTTACACAATTTCATAAGAGACGAACAACAAACTGTTTAACTTTTAGAAGTTCAAGACTTAGAATTCTTCTTTGTTGTTGATGAAGAGTTGGTCCATCAATCAAGGGAAGGAGTTCAAAATAATGTCATAGATTGGATTTGACTTTTTCTTTTTTTTCCAGTCGCATAAATAGGCTAAATGATGCAATCCTACCCCGCAAGGGCATTGGATAGAAAACTCCAAGTAGATTGGGCCAGAGATGCAAGAGAAGGCCCTAGGGTTCTTATGAGCTTTATGGTAGATTTCGAGCCCATGAACTAAGTACAAGCCCACTTATCTTTGTAAATATTAGATTAAGGTTTCATTATTTTTTGGCCTTGTATTTAGGGCTCCATAATGGGGGTAGGGTACCCTAGAAATATAGGATTTTTCAGCCCTTATATTTTAAGGCACCTAAACTAGTTTTTGTATTAGGGGTAGTTTTGTAATTTCACATGCACTAAGTGAATATTTGATGTGTGTTGGGAAATAAATTTAATTGAATTGATAGAAGTCCAATCGAATTAAATTTTAGAGGGGGAGGAGAGCATTTGCTTACTACACCTCATTGCCACATCATATAGTCACACTTTGTGCATGCCCTTCATGCTTTACATGCCTCATGACACCTAAGCACACTTAGTGGAGAATCTTGGAATTGATCTTGGATTAGTGGGTTGAACCATAACTAAAATTCACTAATCATAATTAGTGAAATTTTGGCTCCAAAGTTAGGCTCCACAAATTCAATTTCAAGTTCAAGTGAAATTTGAATTGAAACTCAAATTTCCCTCCAATTTTGTGTGACATTTAGGCTATAAATAGAGGTCATGTGTGTGCATTTTTTTTAACTTTGATCATTTGAATATTAAATTCAGATTTCAGAGCTATTTTAGAGCACAAAATTTCGTGCTATTCTCTCCCTCTCCCTTCATTCATCTCCTTCTTCCTCCAAGCTCTTATCCATGGCCTCTTATGGTGGTGAGCTTCTTCTAGACTCATCTCCTTGAAGTGGCGTCTCCTCTCCCTCTTCCTTCTCCATTCCGCTGCCATTTATCTTCCAAGAAGCAAAGGAATCCATTGATGAAGAAGATCCTAGGCCTACAAGCTCCAATGGAGCTTACATCAAATTTATTTCCCAACACACATCAAATAAATTTAATTGGATTGGACTTCTACCAATTCAATTAAATTTATTTCCCAACACACATCAAATATTCACTTAGTGCATGTGAAATTACAAAACTACCCCTAATACAAAAACTAGTCTAGGTGCCCTAAAATACAAGGGCTGAAAAATCTTATATTTTTAGGGTACCCTACCTACATTATGGAGCCCTAAATACAAGGCCCAAAAATAATGAAACCTTAATCTAATATTTACAAAGATAAGTGGACTCGTACTTAGCCCATGGACCCGGAATCTACCCTAAGGCTCATAAGAATCCTAGGGCCTTCTCTTGCATCTCTAACTCAATCTACTTGGAGTTTTCTATCCAATGCCCTTACAGGGTAGTATTGCATCACTAAACCATTTCGATTCAAGGTACTCCAAAACTGGGATGATATAGTGGATTTGTGTGCTAAAGATAGAGTCACTGGTCATGGAGTTGAAACTGCCATGGATGCTGAGATAAGTAGAGAAACAAATGAAGTGGAATTCATGGGTTTAGGTGATACTGCTACCATAAACTTAGAAGAACCAAGCTCTAATACAAAAGAAAAAAGACAAGGTTCAACTTCTTCGGGCACACATTCTCACAAGAGAAAGATGGGAGAAAAAGAAGGAATAACAACTTCTTTGTATAAAATGGCCAACTCTTTTAACCGAATGGTAGAAAAAATGGATGGTAAAGTTGATGATGAAGATATTCAAGAAGTGTTACGTGAGGCAGCTTTGATACCAAATCTTAATAGATAACAATGGGCTAAAACTATTAAATGGTTAGTTGACGATCCAAAACAGTTAGCTATTGTGAAAGCCCTTCCAATTCATGAAAAGACAGATTATGTTTTAACACATCTTGCAGAATAAAACTTGGTGAGTAATCTTTTTTATGCCTAGTTGAAGTCATATTTTCACTATAGTTATTTGTCTTTCCTGTTGTGACTTATATTATCTTGTTTCTTCTTCCCTAAATGGCAACATTGGATGTTAATTATTCAGGTTCCTCGACCTTTACACTTGATGATGAATGAAGATTAAGGAATGAAGAACATTATTTTTTTAATTTCTTTTAGTTATCAGGATTGTTATGTACTCGGTTAGTTGATCTTAATTTGGACCTTGTAATTCTTGTTTAAGATCTTTGTTTGGAACTTGATTAATTAGGACCTGCTTGTGTTGATTCATGTTTATGCATTGGTGCATTATTAGCAATTTGAATTTTCTTCCCTCGGGAACAATGAAATTAATATCATTTGAATTTTGTATGAGATAATTGTCCTTAAATTAGATAATTATTTAATTTTAATATTTTTTTTTAAATTATTGCGAGACTAGGTAATTAATTTTTTTTAACAAGAATAACGAATTACATATCATTCATCTTTTAATTTTGCATTATTGTTTAATCTAAGTTTTTTTGTGTGTTACTTCAAGAATATTGTATAAGATTCAAAATTGTTTAGCATTAAAATTATTTTGATTATTTAATTATTAAATATTAAAAAAATTTATTATTATATATTGTATAACATTAAATTTATTTTGAATATTTAACTATTTAAAAAATGACTCATATTTATTTTCATTCAATATTGAAATTTTAATTTTAAAATAAATATTTAAAAATAAATATTTGAATTTCATTGAAATTGAATTACTTTGTCCAAACAAGGATATTAAAATACAAGAAATTAAATTGTCTCATCCAAACAAAATATTTACAAAATGAAAGGAATTTAAATCAAGACAATCAAAATGCTATGTATTTGAATTTCCTAGAAATCTTTAAATCCCCCATCCAAACACATGGTAAGGGATAGTTTTAAGACTTTGGGTGTGTATTAAAATGCTCTGAGACTTGATGTGTCTTTTCTCCTTGGCTTAACTCTTTTTTTTATAACGGTTGGAGTGGACTTGGACCTACGTGCTCTTACTTAGCACGCTGTGCTCACTTAGCACGAGTGCCTTAGCGCGGGTGCTTCTATTCGCGCTTAGCGTGCCTCTCCCTCACTTAGCGTCAGTGCTTGTTTTTGTTTTCGCACCGAGCGCGCAATGGGCTGGGCCTTATTCAACTTTTTTTTTTTGCTTATTTTCTTTAGCTTTTACGTTTTTAATCATTCCTTTTCATATTTGCAAGCCATGAATAAGAAAAACATCAATTTTTAACAATTAAGCATGAATAATTACTAAATAATCATTTTTAAAGATATTTCCATTATATTTTTATCATAAAAAATAACTCATATTTAACCGTTATCAAGTTGGTTAATGATAATAACATACAATGTTATGGATAAAATGTCTAGTGACAATTAACTTTGTCTTACAAATAATTAACAATAAATAAATGTTTGTATACAATTACCAATTCATGTTTGTGACTCTAATGATTAAATATTAAAAGTGTTTAATAGTATAATGTCATAATATTATTAAAATATTTAATGGTATATTTAATTTTTTTTACAAGTAATTAAAAATAAATGAATGTAAATGTTGTATACGGTTATTGATTACACTTGTGAAACTAATATAGTTAAACTTAAACATGTCTCAAATAATTTATACTATATCACGTTATTATTCAAATATATCTAATAATATAAAGTGGTTAAATTAAATGTCAGGGGATGTTGAGCGAACAATATTTTTCTGCTAATATTTGTCAAGAGACATCTATTGCGTATATCTAAAAGGTTTAATACTTGATGAATAAAGTGAACTCAAATAATTAATAATCCGAGATGTATAAGAAATTAAGTCATGCAGGCTACAGCTGACATCTCTTCTCGTAGTCTAACCTCCCCTACATTGGTCCAACGTCCAAGTATAAACAAGCTAGTTAAGCAAAACCTACCCCATAGTATGCTTTCTTTATTTCAGGGGAAAGACCAAAATAGAAAATGCATAGCTAATTCAACAAAAGTAGCATTAACTTCAGGCCACTTCTACTTCATCACCAAAGCAAAATAGTAGACAAAATGCAAGCTATGAATAACCAAAGCAGCTTTCCAAATGCATTTCCATGTGACTCCATAAAGAATGAAAGGTAAGGCAACCATGCGAAGCATAATTCAATATTTTATACCTGGCCCACGAATGAATCTAGATGTCCCCCAATATGTATTTGTGGCTCCAAAAAGCAAATAGTTCTTCAAAGTTCAAATTACCACCATTTCTAACTGCAATTGGATAGGGCGGCAAAAGATCAACAAAAACAACACCAAAAAAATATAGCCTTCATTTTTTTTAATAAAAAACTCAATATAACATCACAACAAAAACAATAAGAATAGGACCAATAATTGTCAAACTAACCTATTCAATACGTTCTCATTCCTCTATATGATTGCATAACCAAATCAAAAAAGAAAAAAAATCGAAACTTGACTAAATAATTTTAACACATACCATTTGGAGAAAAATTCCCAACTGGATGGATTACAAAGACCTATTACAGACATACCTCCAAAAGCAATTTGTTTTGAGGCAAAGTTCTGACACCATCAATTAAGACATCTTCAACAACATCCACACTGTTTGTACTCTTAAAACCAAGGAAGGAAAAATGATCAAAAAAAATAGCTAACTACACCGGACAACAACATTCATCATAAAAGTGATAGATTTTTTATATTCTCATTTTCCATTTTAAAGAACTCTTCTTTGTATAATTATGATATGATATACCTGCTTCAATCCTTTGTCAGACATTTAATAAAAATAAAGTTAAAAATAAAAAGTTGAAAGAACTTATTGACTAGACCTAACAACGACATTCATCATAAAAGTGACATTTTTTCTTGTTTCCATTTTAAAGAACTCTTCTTTGTATAACTACTATGATATGATATGCCTACTTGAATCTTTTGTCAGAAATTTAATAAAAACAAAAGTAAAAAAAAGTTGAAGCTTGAAAGAACTAATTGTTATGACTAATGATAGCCTAGAAGGTAACAAAGCCAATCTTTTAACTCTAACCAAAGTGAAGTTTGCATCCTAAAGCAACACATGTTAGCCCCATTCGCATCTCAAGGTTATGCTTCTTTTAGATCTTTTATTTCCTTGGGTTTCAATGATGGTTACCATATTAAATTTCGAGGACCATTGGGTGAGAAATGTTCCTCTTTATTATACTCAATGATATAAAATATTTTATATGGAAAAATAATTGTCATTAAATTACGGAACTAAAGGATGTACCGTGTGCTTTTAGCTCAAATTCCTAAGGAAGTATAGAATATAGATTATTCCCTCCGGTGAACTTTTCTATTGTACTTGGATTCTCACTAGTTCTAATTGGATTATCATTAGTAGTGACATCCAAATAACTAAATTGCATCTAATTACAATCTAGAAGGAAGAAATAAAAGAAAAAAGGAATATAAGAGTGTCTAAAAAGGACTTTATCACTGCATATATGGGCCTAACTGACTGAATTCAAATAAAAGAAATAGCAGCAAATAGATGATTCTTCCTCTCGTTTTTTTGGTTTAGAAATAGAGAATTTTGGGGGGAGATTAATAAAAGTAACAGAGCCAAAGAGGCTCTAAGGTTTTACACAATACTCCTAGAAATGACTATTGTCAGACAAATTTGTTCATTAGAATAATATTCCCAAGCATGATATTCTTGGAAATATGATTCCCGAGAATAAAATTTCTTACCTTGTATTAAAAGCATCTTATTTTTAAAATACAGAGAAAGATCTTATGAACCTAATGTTTTAACACTCTTTTAAATTCACTTCTTGATTATTAACAAGAGAAATAACATAATTTATAAACTAGTCCTGAATATAATCTATATGGCCTGTGGCCAATTCCAAAAAAACATAGACATTGGAAATATTGGTGCATCAACAAGCACACACCTGAGAACTATTGCAATAAAAGCATGAGAAGAGTTATGATTAATTCAGAGCCATATTGGGCAGATATCTCTACAGTGTGTATACTCATGCTTGTGTGGGACCTATCTTCTTCAAGCTCAGGCCGTCAAGGACTTGTAGGAGTTGTTTCAAAATTAATACTAGTACACAAATCCTAAGAGAGATGTTGAATTGAAGGTTCAGAATCATCAACAGAATCACAGAAGACATGACTCGTTATTTTAAAATTATTGATGCAGTTTCTAAGTGCATATACGGATATACCAGTATGAGCATGACTTTATTGAGATTATTTACTTGAATTGAATTATCATTAGCAAGTGTTAAATTCGGATGCTGAGACAGGTCCATCTCAAGTTTTACAAGTCATAGTGATCTCAATTAAAATTTGTTAAAAGAGAACTATGTCAAGTTTGTGAAGGTTATATTATGTGTAGTGGGAGAGAACAAAGGTTACAAAGTAGTGAACCCAAGACAAGAAGAACTTGAAGATGGTTCATCTACTGCAACAAACAAGGCAAAAGACAAAGGGACAAGGAAGAAACTAAAAAACCCTATCCATAAGAGATTAAAACAAGAACTACCATGAACTCCTTTATCACCAGAGATGGTTAAATCAAACTGAACTTGTAATTGTAAGTGAAGTAAATAAGTACCTGAACAAGCCAACAACAAGGAAAAATCAGGTTAAGAATGTTACAGAAGAGTGGTAGTAGTGTTTTTTTCCTGTACAAGTGAAATTTAGAAAAAGAAGCCAACACATAATAAGTTTGAGTGTGGATTAGAAAATTAAAAAACATCTAAAAGAAAATATATGTCATGGATTACCAACATGTCACTTACAATTATTACCAAAGCTAACAGTTATGCTAAAGTAATTGGTAGTTTCAACAATTTGCTTTGAATGTGACAGTGAACCTCTCAAGAAGCTGCACAGATCCTGCACCCTTTGCCTGCAAAGAGACCATATGAATATAATGCTTTCTTTATCATATGAATATATGATAATCAATATTCAATAGTGGCCACATAGAAGCAACAATCTAAAATTTCAATTTATGTCATATCTGAGAATAGAGCGAATCATGACCACGATGGAAGGCAAGAAAATCAGGAATCTTTTGTGTGTTATTCAGCACAAAATTCAGTCAAAATTTGACACCATAAAAGATAATCACATGCGAATTGGATCTGGAACCCGAAAATGGAATATAGCATAATCTGCACAAATCATATTGAGACCATTAAAAATGAACTGCAGTAGGTATGCTTGCACTTGTTATAGTGATGTTATTCCTGAAAACTACGTTTTCATTTTTCCTTTCTTTATCACTTATGTAAGTCATATTATGTTCTACATAACATTAAAATTAGCATCTATAAAAAGTTCTGGCAATGCTGCAACTTCAAATGTCAATAAAATTAGGTGGTCAAAGTAATCAATCAATGAAAGAAATACAATCAAAATAATTTCTAAGAATCCAGAGAAGTTAATAAACTACTCAAACAATTATCGCAACAATCATCATAGCCAGTAAAGAAAAAGAAAATATGGGGAAGTAAAGTGTACATCTCATCCACATGGCTATGTACTTAGATACCCTTTGCTTCATTGGGTACTGGAATTAGAGTTTATCCTTTTAATGCACCCAATTTCAGCCTTGTTCTACTGTAGAGTATATATGGTTCAGATTAATTCGCCAAAAGTAATAATCCATGCGGGCTAGCTCCCTGACTGAAGTGGTGGAATCAAGAAAAATAAGAGCTTTTCAAAGCCTCTAATAGTAATAATGAATTCTTTCTCTCTTTTGTTTCTAAAAAAGATGAAGATTCGGGATCAATGTTGCTGTTGTAATGTAGGAAACACCATGGGAGGAAGATTGTGTCCATGTTTGTGCAATACCGAGACCAATTCTGTTAGAAAATAGGAGATACCTAGATAAATATAATTAGAATGAGTCAAAAACCAATTAATTGATTAATTAATAAGCAATAACCAATTAAGACTAGGTTAATCTCATGATCATGTTTAAGAACACAAAAACAGGGTAATGAAAATCAAACTAAACAAAGACCACAAACTCACCTTATCACTTTCTTCTTCGTCATCTTCCTGGTGATTTTGGGGAAAACGGATTTTGGGAAGAGAACAAGTATTGTGATGCTGTACGAGCAACATCCGACAGCGCTGGGTTCGAAGCAAGAAATGATGGTGGTTCCGTCGCTTTCAGCCGCCGTAGGGCTTTGACGCCAGCGTCATTGCTAGTGTTCGCCATAGCAGGGTACTCTGATAGTAGTGCTACTCTATTCTTTCGACAATATATGGGTTTGGGGTTTTAGGCTTTTAGCCCAACTAAAAATAATGGTGATTCCTCCACTAGCTCCACTAGAGGATATCTTGTTTGGGTCGAACATAGTTACTATGGCAACAAATCTCTCCCTTAGAGTATTTAACGTGATTACATATATAAAAGATTCAAACTTGAAATCTTTGATTCAGCTGGAACAACTCTACATTAGTTGATCCCCACATTCGGTGGTACTAAATAATAGTATATAAGATCATAAGAAGAATAAAATAAGTGAAGGAAAAAAAATACAAAACTAAAAGAAAATTTTATGTACCAAATAAATATTGTTAAATAGCTAATATTTAGGGATCATGTTCCATATTATATGCTTAATTGCAGCATCCTTATGACTACAAATAAACCAACATGCGTATGGTACAATACATAGTTTATGTATACCGTAATATGATATCACATGTATCCTAAGGTTCGATCTTCCCTCTTTCTTTCCTTCTCGCAATGAATGCCTTTTTCTCCAACACGACCCAGGGATCGGAACCACCACCCTCTAACGTCAGAGACTTGCCAGCATCCAACCTCTGATGCACTGCCCCTCTCCAGCGTATGCATTTCATGCACTTATAGCAGATCAGTGTGTGACAATCTTTCTAGTTATACTCATTCATGTGAGGCTTTTGCTAGCCTCATCTCCTTTCGACAATCCCCCACCTATAATTATTTGGCATCGCCCGCACTCCGACAACCCTTCTTGCTACTGTTTCTTCACATCAGTAGCCAAATAGCGGTGTGATGCTCGCACTGCTGACCTTCCTCCAAAGAACCCAATGTCACCAACAGTGACCCTTTCTGCCACCTCACTCATCGCCCCACCCCGGTGTGTGAAGCTCAAGCGCTTGCAACACTTTAGCACGTGACTCACTTCTTCTTCTTCGTCGAACCTGTTTAGGCTTTTGTTTGTCCATAATTAGGTTTTGTTTGGCCTTGTGTTGCTACATTCCATGGTCCACAATGGCATCTCTAAAGATTCCACTTTATTTACCAATGTGTCGTTAATCCCTTGTGAAAATTGAACGGGACAGCGATACAACCCCAGGCTGCACTTGCCCCACCTACAAATGTAACTATTTCCGCCTTTTATTATACATATTTTCTTTGATTTCGAGCAGCCAACCAACCTGCCTCACCTATTACTATCGTAGCTCAGTCTGGTAATCTAGTAGCCTTTGTCTCCCAATCCTCTACCCTTAGCACTTGGATACTTGATTCTGGTGCCTCTGATCATATGACTGGTAACCAATCCCTTTTCACACAATTGTCTTTTTCTGATTCATTGCCTTATACTACCCTCGCAAATGATTCTCAAATTAAAGTTTGTGGCATTGGTTAGACTTGTCCACTCCCTAACCTTTCTTTAGATTCTATTTTGTTTATTCTTGGTTGTCCTTTCAATTTAATTTCTATTAACAAGTTAAGTCCCTCATTATACTTTTATGTCCTTTTTGTTAGTAATTTTTTTTCTTTTCCAAGACCGATGTATTGGATGAATGATCAAAATAGGACATGAGCCTCGAGGATTGTATTAGCTTTCATTGTCGATTGTCTGCGTCTCCACTGCCTCCCCAGATCTAACTCACCAGCATCTTGGTCATCCCAGTTTGGAAAAATTGCATCTTTTGGTTCCTAGTCTCTCTACTCTTAAGTCACTATAGTGTGAGTCGTGTTAGTTAGGAAAACATGTTCATCACTTTTATAGTCCTCACGTCAATAAAATTATCACATTACCTTTTATGTTAGTTCATTCTAATATTTGAGATCTTATTCGAGTATGTTCCTCTTTAGGAATTTACTATTTTGTCACTTTTATTGATAATTTTTCTAGTTGTACTTAGGTTTTCTTACTGGAAAATCAATCAAATGTTTTCTCAGTCATTCAAAATTTCTCACATGAAATTCAGAATCAATTTGGGACATCTATTAAATTTTTGGGGACTAATAATGTCTATGAATACCATGTCTTCCCAATTTAGTCTTTTCCTATCTCACATGGAATTATACATCAAATGACATGTGCCCACACACCACAACAAAATAGTGTTTATGAATGGAAAAATTGTCACCTAGTGTAGAAGCATATATGATATGAAGTTTTGATGATGCCAAAGATAAGCGCTTCTCAAGTTTGATCCAAGTCAAGAGTTACAACTCTTCAGAAAATAACTCCCAAGAGTCACAACTCTTTAGAAAATAACTCCCAAGAGTCACAACTCTTCTGTCACAACTCTTTAGAAAATAACTCCCAAGAGTCACAACTCTTCAGAAAATAACTCCCAAGAGTCACATCTGTTTAAGAGATTTTTGAATGGCCATCAAAAGCCTATAAATAGGTGACTTGGGACACAAAATTTCTAAGAGATTTTTTCTGAACTAAATTGTCTTATCCTCTCAAAACCAAAATGTCTTATCCTCTCAAAAATATTCCTTGGCCAAACACTTGCATATTCAATAAGAAATCTTGATTGATCTTAAATTGTAATATCTTTCTCTTAAAGAGGGAATTCTTCTTCTTCTTATTCAAAGAGATTTGGTTAAGAGACCAAGAGTCTATTAAGATGTAAGGATTTCTGAACACAAAAGATGGGTTGTCCCTGTGTGGTTCAGACTTTGTAAAAGGCATTTTACAAGATAGTGGAAATCTCAAGCAGGTTGCTTAGGGACTGGACGTAGGCACAGCGCGTGGCCAAACCAGTATAAAAACTAAGTTTGCATTATTTCTTCCCTTAAACTTCTTTTATTTATTGCTATTTATCTTTTGCTTTAAAGAAGTTTATATTGAATTGTCTTTTGAGTAATTCATATTAAGGGTGCATTGTTAATCCAAAAATAGAGAGTGAAATTTTTAATTGGGGAATAGTTTTTGTATCTTAATTCACCCCCCCCTTCTTAAGATAACTGAGGCCACTTGTCTACAAGTGGTATCAGAGCTTCATGTCTGTATAAAGTTTAGAAGCTTCAAGAATAATGGCTTCAGGAAACTATTTATTTCCCAAAGGGAATTCTATAAATAGGCCTCCCATTTTTAATGGCGTGGGTTACCATTATTGGAAAATCCGCATGCAAATTTTTATAGAGGCTATAGATCTTAATATATGGGAAGCCATAAATATTGGACCCTACATTCCCACTATGGCAGTAGGAAATACAACCATAGAAAAATCTAGGGATCAATGGAGTGAAGAGGTAAAGAGATTAGTTTAATACTATTTAAAAGCCAAAAATATCATTACATCTGCATTAGGAATAGATGAATACTTTAGGGTGTCAAATTGCAAACATGCAAAAGATATATAAGATACCTTACAAGTAACCCATGAAGGGACAACAAATGTAAAAAGATCTAGGATAAATACTTTAACTAATGAATATGAGTTATTTAGAATGAATCCAAATGAAACTATACAAGACATGCAAAAGAGATTTACCCACATAGTAAATCATCTTGCATCTATAGGAAAAAGATTTCCAAATGAAGATCTTGTCAATAAAGTGTTAAGATGCTTAAGCAGGGAATGGCAACCAAAGGTAACGACCATTACTGAACCAAGAAATCTTACTAACATGTCTCTTGCTACCTTGTTTGGAAAGTTACAGGAACATAAAATGGAATTGAAGAGATTGAATCAACATGAGAAGAATGATAAGAAGAAGAAAGGAATGCTCTTAAAGCTTCATGTTCAATCCAAGAAGAAAGTGATAAGGAGGATTCAATTGAAATAGACGAAGATGATGATCTTAGTCTTTTTGCAAAAAGATTCAACAAAATTCTAAAAGTCAGAGGAAATCAAAGAAGATCAAATTTTAAATAAAAAAGAAGGGCAGAAGATTCATCTTCTACTCCAAAATGCTATGAATGCAATCAACCTGGACATCTGAGGGTTGATTGCCCAATATTCAAGAAAAGAATAGAGAAATCTGAAAAGAAAGTTGTTAATGAAAAGAAGGCAAAGAAGGCCTACATTACATGGGATGACAATGATATGGACTCATCTGAAGATTTAGAAAACGAAATTGTAAATCTGAGTCTAATGGCCAAGAGTTATGAAAGCGATGAAGAGGTATCATTGAAGAAGAGTTGGTACATATATAGCGGATGCTCTAAACATATGACGGGATATGCATCAAAGTTCACTCATATCTCTCCCAAGAAAAGCGGACATGTGACTTATGGCGACAACAATAAAGGTAGAATTCTTGGAGTTGGAAAAATAGATGATGTTTCAAAATCATTAGAAGTCATGCATATTCATGGAGAAGATCACAAAGGAAAAGGAGATGGAAATAATGAAGATTCTCAAATTGATGAAATCAAAACAAATGATGATCTTCCAAGAGAATGGAGAGCTTCTAGATATCATCCTCTTGACAACAACATTGGTGATATATCAAAAGGGAATTCTCTCAAGATATGCAAAGTGAGTTTGAAATGTCAATGATGGGAGAACTAAATTTCTTTCTTGGGTTGCAAATCAAGCAAACCAAGAATGGAATTTTTGTCAATCAATCAAAGTATTGCAAGGAATCGATTCACAAAATTGGGATGGAGAATGCTAAGCATATGGCCACACCAATGAGTACTGCTTGCTATTTGGATAAAGATGAAACCGGTCAGTCAATAGACATTAAGCAATATCGAGGTATGATCAGATCACTTCTTTATTTATCTGCTAGCAGACTAGATATAATGTTTAGTGTATGTATGTGTGCTAGGTTTCAATCAAATCCTAAACAATCACATCTTAGTGTCGTTAAGAGAATTATAAGATATATGTTAGGCACTATGAATATAGGATTATGGTATCCTAAAAATTCCACATGCAATTTAATAGGATATTCTGATTCTGACTTTACCAGTTCTAAAACTAATAGAAAGAGCACTAGTGGAACTTTTCATTTCATTGAATCTGCTCTAGTTTCTTAGCATAGTAAGAAACAGAATAGTGTTGCTTTATCCACTGCTGAAGCGGAATAGATTTCTGCTAGCAGTTGTTGTGCCCAAATTCTTTGGATGAAGAAACAACTTTCTGATTATGGAATATTTCTTGATATTATTCCTATAAGATGTGATAACACGAGTGCTATAAATCTATCTAAGAATCCTGTTCAACACTCAAGAACCAAACATATAGAAATAAGACATCATTTCTTGAGAGATCATGTTCAAAAGGGAGATTGTGTTCTAAAATTTGTTGACACAAAGAATCAGTTAGTTGATATCTTTACAAAACTTCTCCCTAAAGAAACATTCTTTGCTATTAGGAGAGAATTAGGTCTTCTAGATGTAAATGATCTAGGCAATAGGTAACTCAAATTGAGTCTTATCCTCCTTATGATCAATAGATTGTCTATGAGTCTAGTTGCTTGTGTTATTTGATTTTGTTTGTGATTGATGATTGTTGATTGAATGTGTTTGATTGTGCTTCTGATTGAATGTTTTTTTATTGTGTTTGTGATTGAATATGTTTGATTTTGTTTGTGATTGAATATGTTTGATTGTGTTTGTGATTGATGATTAAGTGTTGTATTTGACTTGAAATAGTTATCTTTAAGTGAAAAAGCCTTGTTTAAAGGGTCTAGTAATCGATTACCATTCCCTGTAATCGATTACATAAGAACAACAAGGTTGTAATTGATTACAGAAGCCTGTAATCGATTACAAGTAGGCACTATTAATAACAGGTTACTCTTATAATTGATTACAATGGCCTGTAATCGATTACAAGGCGTCCCTGTCTATAAATATCTGAATTTTCGCAAAACCCTTATTCTCCCTTTTCGTTTGACGATGCAAAACCTTCCCCAATCTTCAAATCCACGTATCTCTATCATTTCTTCACAAAATCACTTCGAACAAAGCTCAATCTTCATCATTTTTCATTCTCTTTCAAACCCACCGATCAAAATCAGTTGCAACATCTTCAAATGGCAGAATCATCGAAGAAATGAAAAGGGTCTTCCTCCACCACCACTACTGCTGGTCATCGCCGCCAAGGAACCTCTGGAGACCCATCCGCACCAGTTCCTCCTTCTCTTTCATCTCCTAGATCATCCACATTGTTTTCCTCAGATGATCAGCATCAAAGATACTATTCTCAATTCTGTAATAGAGTCATTCTAGACCCTAAGTACCTTGACCTTGAATTCTTTGATGAAGAAACATTTAATTGTTACCAAGTGTTTTAAAATTCTGGTTTGATTGATTTCATGTCTTTGAAACTGTCGTACTTTCCTGAATTAGTTAAGGTGTTCTATAATAACTTGAAAATTCAGGATGGTATTCTTTACTCTGAGATGCATAATATTCCCATTGTCATTGATTAGTCCTTGTTCTTTTCCTTGACTAAACTGCCCAGTCAAGGTGTTCCTTTTGAGGGCACCCTTGTTGATGATTGGAAATTTGATTATTCTAGTCATGATGCTCGTAGAATGGTATGCAATGATCAGGCTGACATGACTGGAAGATTACTTGTTGGGTCATTAACTTTTGATTGTATGCATTATATTATTGTTCATATTTTGCTTCTTCGGTCTTCAAACCTTGCCCAAGCCTTTGAGGAGGATTTGATTCTGATGTGGGCTTTTCAAACTGGTCGTCAAATCGACTGGGCCCATTTAGTTCGGTACCAGATGCATAAGGCATTACGGGCCAATGCACCTCTTCCTTATCCCCACCTTGTTACTCTTTTTCTTCATCATTTTAATATTCCTTTGGATGATGAACCATATGTCAAGGTTAAAAGATCTTTTTCTATTGGTGCCGATGTGGTTACCTTCTTTGGTTACCGAAAGGATGTTAATGGCCAGTGGATTCGCAAACAAGACTTGCCTCTACCTATTCCTTACGAGTGTACCCCATCTCCTCCACCACAACAGGGTGATTCCACTTCTCTTCTAACTGAAGTCCTCACAGAACTTTGTGGTCTTCGAGCTTTTGTGGGTGAACGCTTTAATGCGATGGATACTCGCCTTGATGCAATGGATACTCGCTTTGATGGGATGGATACAAGGATCACTTGACTTGAAGATGATATGAGCTTCATTAGGCGTTGCTTCGATCCCCCGGCCGACTCTTAGTAATCTTTATTCTAGTTTATTTCCTTAGTTTTCTATTTATTTCAGCCTTGTATTTTGGCTTTTATTGCTTTCGTACTTTGATTATGGTTATCCTGGTTATTTATCATTATGTTTTGCTTTGTGTTTGGATAATTTTAGACTTTCTTTTGGTTAATTAAGCCTTGTTTGGTTTATTTTATGGATTGATTTAGTCTATGGATGGCATTTGATATGGTTTTGATGTTGCCTTCGCTCCTTGTAGACGTTTTTTGGCTTTTTGATGCTGCCAAAAGGGGAGAGAACAAGGGAAGAAATCATAAAACTTTAGGCATAAATTCCAAACTTAAGGGGGAGTAAGTGTTGTGAGCACGCTTTATCAATTGTATATAGTTTATCTTGATTTCAGGTTATTGTCATCATCAAAAAGGGGGAGATTGTAGAAACATATATGATATGAAGTTTTGATGATGCCAAAGATAAGCGTTTCTCAAGTTTGATCCAAGTCAAGAGTCATAACTCTTCAAAAAATGACTCCCAAGAGTCACAACTCTTTAGAAAATAACTCCCAAGTGTCATAACTCTTCAGAAAATAACTCCCAAGAGTCACAACTCTTCATAAAATAACTCTCAAGAGTCACAACTCTTCAAAAAATAACTCCCAAGAGTCACATCTGTTCAAGAGATTTTTGAATGGCCATCAAAGGCCTATAAACAGGTGACTTGGGACACAAAATTTCTATGAGAGTTTTTTTGAACTAAATTGTCTTATCCTCTCAAAACCAAAATGTCTTATCCTCTCAAAAATATTCCTTGGCCAAACACTTGCATATTCAATAAGGAATCTTGATTGATCTTCAATTGTAATATCTTTCTCTTAGAGAGAATTCTTCTTCTTCTTCTTATTCAAAGAGATTTGGTTAAGAGACCAAGGGTCTCTTAAGATGTAAGGATTTCTGAACACAAGGGAAGGGTTGTCCCTGTGTGGTTCAGACTTTGTAAAAGGAATTTTACAAGATAGTGGAAATCTCAAGCGGGTTGCTTGGGGACTGGACGTAGGCACAGCGCGTGGCCAAACCAGTATAAAAACTGAGTTTGCATTCTCTCTTCCCTTAAACTTCTTTTATTTATTGCTATTTATCTTTTGCTTTAAAGAAGTTTATTTTGAATTGTCTTTTGAGTAATTCATATTTAGGGTGCATTGTTAATCCAAAAAGAGAGAGTGAAATTTTAAATTGGGGAATAGTTTTTGTATCTTAATTCAACCCCCCCCCTTTTTAAGATAACTGATGCCACTTGCTAACACATAGTTCAAACAACTCGTACTCTTATCCACTATAATGTTTTGCTCCACTTCTGGGGAGATGCACTTCTTACAACATGTTATTTGATTAATCGCATGTCCTTGTATGTTCTCTACAACAAGATTTCATACACCATTTTGTACTCCAACCAGATCTTTACCTTATTCCCCTTTGTGTCTTTGGTTCCACCTGCTTTGTTCATGACCTTACTCCAGGTAAAGATAAACTCTTAAATGTGTTTTCTTGTTTACTCTCACCTTTAGAAAAGATATCGTTGTTTTTTCCCTACACTTAAGTCGTATTTTGATTTTTGCTTATGTCACCTTCTTTGAGTCTCTACTCTCCTCTTGTTTGTGTCTGTTGACAACATTGCTCCTCTACAAGTGATGCAATCCTACCCCAAGGGTATTGGATAGAAGACTCCAAGAGGATTGGGCTAGAGCTGCTAAAGAAGGCCCTAGGGTTCTCATGAACCTCAGGATAGATTTCTGAGCCCATGGGCCAAAGTTGGGTTCACTCTTCTTTGTATATATTAGAATAGGTTTTTCCTTCTTTTGGGCCTTGTATTATAGGGGGTGTGTGTAGCTAAGCTCTAGCTTCTCATCTCAAGGAGGTGGGCCTAGCTATTAGAGGGGGGTGTGTAGCTAAGCTCTAGTTTCTCTAGGAATCTTTGCAAGGAAGCTTCTCAAGGATGTGAGCTTAGTTATTAGAGGGGTGTGTGTAACTAAGCTCTAGCTTCTCAAGGAAGCTTTTCAAAGAAGCTTCTCAAGGAAGTTTCTCAAGGAAACTTCATAAGGAAGCTTCTCAAGGAAGTTTCTCAAGAAAGCTACCTAGGCTATAAATAGAAGCATGTGTAACACTTGTTGTAACTTTGATGAATGAGAGTCTTGTGAGACACACTTCAAAGTTCAACTTCTCTCCCTCTATTCCTCATTCAATTTCGTGCTCCCCCCTCCCCCCCCCCCCTCTCTCTTTCTTTTCCTCCAATGAAGCTTCCACTTTAAACTTCTTATCCAAGGCACTCTCTTGGTGGTGAAGCTCCTTCTTCCATGGCTTATTCCCTAGTGGATGGCGCCTCCTCTCACCTCTTCTCCTTTATCTTTCGCTGCATCTCCATGGTGAAAAATCACCATTGAAGGACCTCATTGAAGCTCAAAGATCTAGCCTCCATAGAAGCTTCATAAGCAAGCTTCCATCAACATTATGTCTTGCTCCAAATGTCTCTTCACCATCATCTCCTACTCATGAGCTTCCCATTGCACTATGCAAAGGTATTCAATTCTCTTGCAATCCTAACCCTTTATATGCTTGTACTCTTCATTGCAACCAATTATCTCCTTCCTATTTCTCTTTTATCTATTCTTTGAATTCTATGTCTATTCTTAAGTCTACAGGTGAAGCCATGTTTGATCCCCCATTGGCAACAGACGATGTTAGATGAAATGGCTACTGTACAAGCCTGTGGCACTTGGGAGATGGTTCATTTTCCTCCTAAGAAGACTATTGTTGGTTGTCGTTGGGTTTATACAATGAAGGTTGGACCGGATGGCAATATTGAGCAGTTCAAAGCTCACTTGGTGGCTAAGGGCTATACCCATATCTTTGGCCTCGACTATGAGGACACTTTTCCCCTATGACCAAGATTACTTTTGTTCTTTTGTATCTTGCCATGACTTCCATTCACCATTGGCCACTTCACCAACTAGATATTAAAAATGCCTTCATGCATGGTGAGTTACAAGAAGAGGTTTACATGGATCAAACACCTAGTTTTACTGCTTCTGGTGGATCTCACCTTGTTTATTGCCTTTGACATTCTCTCTTCAACCTAAAGCAGTCTCCCTGTGCCTAGTTTGTCCATTTTAGTTCTACCTTTCTTCAATTTGGTATGATTTGTTAAGGCTGATCATTCTATTTTTTCTCTCCATTCTCCACCTGGTTTGTGCATTTATTTTGTTGTTTATGATGATGACATCGTCATTATTGGTGATGACTATGATGGTATTCGCTAGCTCAAATCCCATCTACACAGCCAGTTTCAGACAAAAGACTTATTACCGCTCAAATATTTCTTAGGCATTGAAGTTGATCAATCCTCTTCTGTAGTTGCTATTTCCTAGTGGAAATATGCTTTAGATATACTTAGAGAGACTGATGTGCTTGATTGTCGCCCTAGTGGCACTTCCATGGATCCCAATGTCAAGCTTCTTCCAAATCACGGGGGAGCCATTGGAAGACCTAGGAAAATATCGATGACTTGTGGGTGGACTTAATTATGTCATTGTCACTAGACCAGACATCACATTTACAATAGGTGTGGTAAGCCAATTTCTGAATTCCCCTTGTGATAGCCATTGGAAACTTGTCATCTACATTCTTTGATACATAAAAAATGATAAAGGTCAGGACTACTATATGAGGAAAAAGACAATGTCAAGATTGTTTGTTACTTTGATGTTGATTGGGTAGGTTCACCGTTAAACAGAAGGTACATGTCTAGTTATTGTGTTCTTATTGGAGGAAATCTGATTTCTTGGAGAAGCAAGAAAAAAATGCAGTAGCTAGATCCAATGTTGAAGCATAATACTCTGCTATGGCAGCAACTACATGGGAGATTATTTGGCTTAGGAAACTTCTCCAACATTTACAATTTGGAGACACTAAGGACACTAAGCTTATTTGTGACAATCAAGTTGCTCTTCACATTGCATCTAATTTTGTCTTCCATGAACAGACTAAGCACATAGAGAGTGATTGTCACTTTATGAGAGAGAAAATGCTCTCAAGAGAAATCACCACCAATTTTGTCCGCTCCAATGATCAACTAGTGGATCTGTTCACTAATCTCTCGAGGGAACTTTGTTGATTATATTTGTAACAAACTTGGTTGATATGACATATATGCTCCAGCTTGAGGGGGAATATTAAATTGCTAATATTTAGGGATCATGTTTCGTATTATATGCTTAATTGTAGCATCCTTATTATTATAAATAAACCAACATGTGTGTGGTACAATAAACAATTTCTATATATATATTAAAATATCTTTCTCAAACTTTTAAAATAATTGATCAGGTCATCCATGGTGTTGGTTCAAATTGAAAAAGATAAATTTGAGAACCAAATTGATTATAATTGGTTTGGTTTACATTTAGGGTGAAATCAAATATGATCATATTTAATTTATTTGTATTGGTTTAGATTTTGAATTTTTTTATGTCCAATCCAAATCGAACCAATTAGTTGTAATCATGTTAGTTTAGTTTAGATGATCATCTTACGATAAATATAAATAAATTATAATATTTTTTGTAATCTTTATCTCTCATTATTCACTATTTAAAAAAAAGAAATTTGATATTAATGAAAGTAAAAATATTATTGTTCTTTAATGACTAATATTTTATTTATTTAATAATTACCACTATACATCTAGTTAATTTATTTAATCAAAATATAATTAAAAATTATACAATAAATGTGACCAAATTACTACAAAATAATAATAGAATTTGTAGTGCTAAATGATCTGAGAGCAATTTTTTTGTCTTCTTTGTTAAGAAATGAAACTGTGTAATGCTTCCGATACTAAAAAAATATATATTTCAAAGTAATGTATAAAAAAATGGTCATATATAAATTTTTGATTAAATAATAAAATGTAAAATTATTGTTTATTGTTTATGATATAATATATTATATTTTTTATATATCATATTATAATCAAAACATAATGTTAGTAAACAGAAGTGTAGATAAAAAAAGAAAAAAATATATATATAAAAAAGAAAATATAAAAATATAAAAAAAATGGGGAGAAACATAAAAAAAACGTGAAATGAAAAAAAAACATAAAACAAAAAGTTATAAAGGAATAGTTGAAACTCAATCGGGAAATGTTTCAGCTTTTATTCCTACTAATATAATTTCCATTAAAGATGGCCAAATATTTTTATCTGCCAATCTACTCAATGTTGGAATCAAACCCGCTATTAATGTTGGTATTTTCATATCAAATTAAAAAATGGAAAGATTTATACAAGTTATACCCTTTGTCGAAAAAAAAGTTTGATAAAAAAAAACTTTCTAAATTTGTGACACTTGTAGTTATACTCAAATACATAGAAAAAAAGTTTGAGAGAAAAATTTTCTAGATACATTACTTTTCTTATAGTTATATTCATAGACATTGAACTAAAATTTAAGCTGATAATAAATTACAATTTAGATTTGGTCAGTTTATATTGAATTGATGGTGTTAGAAAAATATATATTTTGTGACTATTTAAAACTACTTAATGATAGTTTTAAATCGTCACCAAATGCAATTTTTTAACACAGTGCACCCAATTTAGATGATAGGACCTAATTGAATCAATTTAAAAATCAGAGGACTAAATTAAACCAAAAAAAATAACTAGAGGACCAAATAACTAATTCAACCAAAAAAAACTACTGAAATTTATCCAAAAAAATCAATGTTAATTATTTTTGTTTTAGTATGGACTATAGGTATCTTTCATTCATTAGGAAGCACAAACACATCTTTTGAACAACATGTTGGTGTGTCAAACACTTTCCCAACATGTGTATGTCACGTGTTGAATACCTCTCAATGGTGTCAGAATTTAAAATTTGTTGACAAAGTTTGGACACCTCTCTTACATGACTTGAGCGCGAGTTAAGAGAGTGAGCCAACATTTGTTCTTGGCTAAAGATTTCCTAGACAATCCTATCATTAAAAGAAATAGAAAAAAAAGTCAACATACAATATAAATATTGCAAGGCTCATAGTATTTTTTTAGAGACTTGTTTTCATTAGACTTAACTAGTTGTTTTAACTATTAAGAAATGTGTTTCTTAGTATATTCTATGTAAAGGAAAATATCAAAAGAAGTACAGTTGAATTGTGATTTTAGAAATTTTTTTAAGCCTTTTTTGTGAAGAACAAAGTTACAGTCTAAAAAGAAACTTTGAAAGACATATAACATATTTTTGCAAAAACATATTTTCAAATGATGAAAACAAATTTTGCCAACATACAAAGTTTTCAAAACAAAAACCAATTCAACCCCTAGATCAATTTAAAGCATAGGAGAAATGAAAACACATAAGACACAGTGATTTATACTAGTTTGTCTCTACCACTCAGACTACGTCTAGTTCTTGGCTAACCCCCATGTTCCACTAACTTCAACAAGTTACAAGTATTAATCATTGTCACTTCTAGCTCTTACAACTCAAGCTTTACACCAAGCATGTTACAACTAGCATTCATAGCCCTACTAAGCCACTGCTAGTTTTACACTAATAAAAAGATTTGTAGTTTGCTTGCACAATGACTAACTCTTAATTATATTATAGACAAATATACAATCTCAACACTTAGTCTTTTTTCTCAAGGTGTTCAAGGTGTTTTGAGAACTTTTTTTTAATTATACAACAATTTACAAAAAGCTTTTTATAGAAAGAATTTGAATGAAAGCATGCAAGTTTGTATGCATTTCAAAGCTTCTGATATTTATCAGTCTTCTTCAACAAGTGTTTGTTGTCTCTAAATGGATGGATTTCTTCACTTAAGCTCGCATTTTAAGGTTGTGATGTTGGAAAACCTCTCTTGTGAGCTTTCGTTTTGATTACTTCAGCAGAAAATCACTTGCTTTAAGTCAGAGAGCAAGTCTATCACCAGTAGTACATGTCTTTTTATGGTTTTTGACAACTTCCAGATTTTGAACTTCATTCATTCTTCATAGGATTTGATAGATCCTAGGAGAATGTCTCTACAAAATGAGTCTCAGACACAAGGTAATAAATGAATTCTTAAATGACATCGATTTAATGTTGAATCAGATCATGGCATGTCTATTCTATCATTTGATAATACAAACAAAGATGTATGAGGCATGATCTGATATCACATAAGACACAACTTTTAACCTTTGTATTTATTTGCATATAATCAAAATAGTTAAGGGTCTTGATTCATCTTAAGACACAAATATCTTTTGACTTAACTTTCTATGTGAAGGTTATAATTATATGAAAATTGTAAGGCTTAACAACTTTGATCTCAAAATACATATAAGCGACATTCTTATGTCCTATAATTTGGACATTAGCCATGTTTGAGTGTTTGTGCCGGAGTCAGTGCTTAATTTATCCAAAAATAATTAAAGATTAATTTATATACTAGAAGCCACAAGTAATAATCTAATAGATAAAAACCTATTTTTGGACTCTTTACGCGGTCAATTAAGCTTTCAGGTGATTGAACTTTGAATCTTGATCTTCTAAACTAAGAACACACTAGGGAGTTACTATTGGTCCCACTCATATTGTTATTGGCCCCTACCAAGGGGTTGACCCCTTTTTATTCCTAAAATGTCATTCCTATGGAATCATGGTTTCATTGTAGGTTATCCACAACAGAACCATGATTTCATTGTGAAACAAGTTTTGCACCCCCCCCCCCCTTAACACAATGAAATACTGATTGTGTTGTATAAGGTTCAATAAAATCACAATTATGTTGCATATTTTTGTCATCCCAAAAAATTCAATGAAATCACAATTCCATTGTTGTTTTTTGGCACCCCCTTAACACAACGAAATCGTGATTCCATTGTAATTTTTTTTCGCAACACAATAGAATCATGATTTCATTGTGTTAAGGGGGTGACAAAATAGAAACAACATAATCATGATTCCGTTGTATTTTAAAAAAAATTGAAAAAAATAAAATTACATTTGACATTTTTTATTGACTAAAAATTTTAACATTGTAATAATTGACTAACTAATACCTTTTAGGATACCTATTGACTGAACACTACTTTTTTTATATGCATACAAACCATATTAAATATAGATCCAATCTTAATCGTTATTTTGTCGGTGTGATCTCAATCGTTGATATGTCTCACGAGAGAACAGTAGATCATCTAATATAAATAGCAATAGGAGTTTGATGCAACTCAACACCTTTGGTTGATATTCACCATATTGCTGAAAACATTGGGAGTGTATCTATTGTTGTGTATTGCGATGGTGACATGATTTCATCATCTGAATGGTATTGTTTGAATTCCCTAGTAGTCCTAAAGCCATCACAATAAGTGAGGACATGTCGCTTGATGCTTTACGGAAAACAATTACGGATGCCATCGAAGGTAGCAAAATTTTACTTGACCTTTTTTTACTGCCGACTTGTTTATGTAGGTAATGGTTATATTGAATACAGGTGTATGGAGCTTAAATGTGATGATGATGCGGGAAAAATGTTTTTCATTTTTTGGGGAATTTAGTAGCAAATGTTTTATTTAGTACAATGCAACGTTTGATCGACCTCTAAATGAAATTCTTTCCCTATTGCACCAACCAAGGAAACCAAGATCTGCTTATTAGATCATTGCTCTGATGCGTGATAACTTTGTGTAGTCATGTTTTTACTTTATAAAAATCGTAAGCTGGTTGTTTTTTTAAAAGAAAAGTTTGTATCAATGTTTCTATAGTCGTTTATGTTTGTTTTATGAATCAATTGAAGAGACCGTTGTTGTTACATTACTAGGTGTTGTTGTTTAAACAGTTGGTGAACACACAAAAAGTAACTTAACTAAAACATAAACTGAAAGAAAATTCAAAACTATATAAAATATTGTACATACTACATCAAACCATAAAAGCATAATAATAATAATAATAATAATAATAATAATAATAATAATAATAATAACAACAACAACAACAACAACAACAACAATAATAACAAGAATAATAATAATTATAATAATATATGTTCAATACAATAATCAACCGCCTCTACAACCCTTGCCACCATCCTTCTCAACCCTCTTCTTAGATCTCTATGTGTTTGTCTTCCACTCAACTTCTAAGTCCTCCTACAACAATTGCAAAGCTTTCTATAGGACCTGATGATGACTCATGCCCTCTGGCATAACTCTGATATCTAGCAAGCTCTACATAGCTCTTAACATAATCCAGAATTGATTTAACAATAACAACAATTACAATTAGTAACAATTTTTTCGGTGATAATTTAGGGAAAAAATCAACAAAATCCAATTTGCATTACCTGGCAAAAGTAGTCTTAACCTAGTTCATAGTTTGTCAATGGCTGCCCAGGCTGTGGCTATCATGGGATGGGTGGTAAATGTACAAGACTACATGGTGGTTGTCCCTTCGTTGGTGGAATGACATAAGGGTGGGAAACCTTGTAAAACCAAGGCAAATAGTCTGAGGTGCAAGTCCAACGACCCTGAGGTGGCACAACATTGCCTAAAAGAATGATATGTCATTGCCACTCCACCTATACAAAGGATTGGGAGTGGATGGCATGGAATCATCTGTACATGGCCAAACTACCTCAGTAACCTCTCTAGACGATAATGCCTCACGTCAGTCCCACATCTGATGAAGCTAGAGAAAAGGGTCTCCTATGTGAAAGGCCTCATAGATCTATGTTCCTCATATGGACACCAGATGATAGAATCCATTTATGGGTCATCCAGTCTCTTCCTGACCCGAAGGGCAAGCTCGGAACCTCCCAATGACTTCCATCTAGAATCCATTATCAATGTAAGCCTTTGTTTTCCTATAACCAATAGTGGGAAAAATGCTCAAACACTCATACCTGTAAAAATAAAATTTTGTTTAAGTACAATAATAAAAAAATATTAATGAAAATAATGACAATACTAAAATTATTTCATTACCATGAGTAACATTATATAACCTCTACCATGCTTATTGTTGTATTGGCTCGCATATGAGAGATGGTCATAGGGGTACGCTAGTACAACTACTCCCTATGTGTACTCGTGGCAAGCAGTTAGATTGTTGAGGAAGAGGAGGTAGGCGACATGGACATGAGTCAAGCTCTTGTCACCAAATATCATACTAACAATTAAGTGCAAGAGATAAGTCCTCGCATCCCAAACATAGGAGACTGACATAACATATCTCTGATATATATCTATCAGCCACGTTAACCCCACCTAGGCACTTACGTTTGTTGTCGCTACAGTCTCTATCTATCGAAATGCCAAGATGAATCATCAACAGAACCTTCACTGCCTCTCTGTCAAAGAGCGAGGGGAGATGATCAATGGGTCTGTCTGTCACAAGCAAGTGCAGCAGACAAGAGGCATTATCCAGAGTGATGGTCATTTCTTCAACAAGCAGGTGGAAGGAAAACATCTCCTAGTACCACCTTTGCAAAAAGGCATTCACCAAGCCCTTGTTTTTGTAGTAGGATATCGCGTCATAACAAGGGTTGCTAACCCCGACCTATCCACGTAAGCCCAAACTTGTAGATAAGTAAAGTACGGTAGCACTTGGGCACCATGACTGACAAGCTTCGGCTCTGGTTGCTCCTGACGAATCCAAACATGACCAACATAGTGGTCCATGTACAAACAATAAGTGACAAATCAAGTAGACCTCCTCCAAATGGAGGTCTAATGATCTTATCAGCAGTTAGCCTTAACTCTCTCTTTGCCTCTGTCATTGGTTGTTGTCGTCGTCACTCGTCATCACAACACGCACGCGCTGATGCAGTCACCCTACAATGCCTTTGTACAACATCTTCTCTTTCATGTGAGAGGTCTTCATGGTGGGGTGGCGGGGGTCGCCTCCTGCAATGTATGGTGTCTATTTCATGAGAGCCATCACAAATTAGAAATAAAATTAAAAACATTACATTAGTCTAAATACACTACAAATTCATGTTTTCTTCGTGCATTTGTTCAAAATACACAATAGAAACACAATTTTTCATGAACTTTGTCCAGACACACAATGAAATTGTGATTTCATTATGTGGTTTGATGAAACACACAACAAAATCGTGATTCTACTGTGTCACTGAAAAGACAAAAGAAATAAACAACGAAATTGCAATTACGTCGTGTATTTCATCAAAATGCACAACAAAATCTTGATTTCATTGGGTGTTCATTTTTTATTTTTAAAAAATAAAATGGAAACGTGATTCTTTTGTAGACGTATGTACCACGAAATCACAATTTTTTTTAACACAAATACGAAGAAAAAAAATATTGCAAACAAAGGAGAAGGGAACAAAAGGGCTGGGAGAGGAGAAGGGGAGAGAAGTCTTAGGCGAGGAGAAGGGGAGTGAAGGGTCGGGAGAGGGGTGTGAGTTTGTTGACGAGGGAGAGAAAGAGAAAAGGGGCAAAGAAGGTCCGGGGGGGAGGGAGACGGAGAGGTGGAGAAATTTGAAGTTAGGGACATAAGAGTATTTTCCCACTAGGTAGGGGCCAATAACAATAATGATAGAGGCCAATAGTAACACCCTACACAGTATAAAGTGTAAAACTGAATAAACTTATGGATTGTCTAGGAGGTTTGGGCTTTGAAATCTTGAGCCCAATCACATTTAATAAATAGGTGTGACTCTTCTTAATCACTTTAGGTCACATAGAAAAGGCTTACTATAATGTTTCTTGAGAACTCGTTAGTATCCCGTATGCTTAACGTCAACCAAACTATTATGTAAAAATCAATTATTCAGAATTAGGGGTGGGAATAGGCCAGGCCGGCCTACAGGGGCCTACGACCTGGCCTACATAAAGCCTAGCCTGGACTGGCCTATTTAATTAAAAGGTTAGGCTCAGGCTTTTTTAAAAGCCTATTAAATTAAATAGACCAGGCTTAGGCTTGTTAAAAAGCCTTATAAGCTTGATAGGCCGACCTATATACATGTATATATACTTATATTATTTTTTGAATACCAATTTATACTTATATTATTTTTTGGGTACAATTAAGTTTTTTTAAACTAGCAGACTTTGATTACACATTACTGCTCCATAACTTCCATTCCTATAATCAAGTAAGACTTTCATTACAATTTAGGTGTGAGTCATGTGTCCTTTTATATTACTCATTATTTTTATTGGCTTTCCTATTCTTGTTAACGTTTCATTTTCCATTAACTTTCCTATTATGTTCCTACTTTAGATCAAAGAAATATTTAATATGAAGAAAGCTTTTAAAAAGGCTATCAGGCCAGGCTAGGCTTTTAAAAAGGTCAGGCCGAGCCAAAATAAAAGTCTTTGATAGGCTATAGGCCAGGCTCAAACCTCAAAAATTCATCATAGGCTAGGCTCAGACCTTTTAAAGCCTGATCTGGCCTATTCCCACCCCTATTCAGAATTGAAAAAACAATCCATAAATCATCTTCACTCCACTTTATTCAAAGGTTAGCACAATGCAACTAAGATAAAACACATTATGTAAGTTAATTTGTCTATGGCTTTAGGCAATAAGTCAGGACATTTCACGATTATAAAAGACATGTCATTGCCTTTTTCATGTCCTCAATGACTGAGCTTGACCAAATATTTTAGAGGGGTCAAATAATTAAGATTATGTTGGATCGAGTGGCCTCAAAATAATTAAGAAGGGGGGGTTGAATTAATTATTCCTAAACCTTTACTAATTAAAAATTACTCTTCTAAGGCTTTTACTTATTTTGTTAAGAGAATATGGAGTAGAAGAGAAACTTAACAGAAAGTAAAAGCAGAAATTAAATGCACAGCGGAAAGCAAAAGAGTAGGGAAGAAGGAAACAAAACACACAAGAGTTTTTATACTGGTTCAGCAACAACCCGTGCCTACATTCAGTCCCCAAGCGACCTGCGGTCCTTGAGATTTCTTTCAACCTTGTAAAAATCCTTTTACAAGCAAAGATCCACAAGGGATGTACCCTCCCTTGTTCTCTTTGAACCTAGTGGATGTACCCTCCACTAGAACTGATCCACAAGAGATGTACCCTCTCTTGTTCTCAGTCAAACCCAAGTAGATGTACCCTCTACCTGTACCACAAAGGATGTACCCTCCAATGTGTTAAGACAAAGATCTCAGGCTATTAAACCTTTGATACTTTGTGAATGGAGATACAAAAGAATTCTCAGGCGGTTAGTCCTTTGAACACTTTTGTATTAGGGAATGGGAAGAATCAAAAGAATTCTCAGACTGTGTCCTTTTGAATTCTTTGACAAGGGAGAAGGGAGACACAAAAGAATTTAGGCGGTTAGTCCTTTGTTCTTTTGGAAAAGGGAGAAGAAAGACACAAAAAGAATTCAGGCAGTTAGTCCTTGGCGAATTCTTTTTGGCAAAGGGAGAAGAGAATGAAAAGATGAATAACACAAGTTTTCAAGGTTTGGAAAACCAAAAAACTTCAGAAAGCTTTTGGTACAAAGAAGAAGAAGTTCAAAGAGATTCAAGGCTTGTAAAGGATTGTAATGAAATGATTGGAAAAGTATTCAAGATAGAATGAATGAATTGATTGAAAAATGCAAAACAAAGTCTTGCTTTTATAGACTCTTCGTGTCTGGTTAAGAAGACCATTTAGAAGAGTTATAACTTTTAGAAAAACTTAAAACCAATTTGAAAAAGTCAAAAACCTTTTGAAGAGTTACATCTTTTGATTTATTCAGAAACTGTCACTGGTAATCGATTACCAAATTAGTGTAATCGATTACACAAAGCTTTTGTGTGAAAGGATGTGACTCTTCACATTTGAATTTGAATTTCAACGTTCAAAGGCACTGGTAATCGATTATCAAAACATTGTAATCGATTACAGCTTTTTGAAAATAATTGGAACGTTGTAAATTCAATTTGAAAACTTTTTCAAAACAATTTTGCTACTGGTAATCGATTACAATAATCTGGTAATAGATTACCAAAGAGTAAAAACTCTTTGGTAAAAGGTTTTGTCAAAAACTCATGTGCTATTCAAAGTTTTGAAAAACTTTTTAATACTTATCTTGATTGAGTCTTCTCTTCACTCTTGAATCTTGATCTTGATTCTTGAGATCTTGAACCTTGAATCTTGATTCTTGTCTCTAGACTTTCTTCTTGAGTCTTGAATTCTTCTTGATTCTTATCTTGAACTCTTGAATTGTTCTTGATTTACTTGAGTTGTTCTTTGATTGATCTTTGATTCACTTGAGTTGTTCTTTGATTGATCTTTGAGCTTTTTGTCATCACCTTTTGTTATCATCATTGTTATCATCAAAACACCTTTGAATCACCTTTGATTCACCATGAAGCTTTGCTTCTACAGATTATAATATATAAATTAAATTTCATATTTTTTATTAGTATAATTTCTTATGGATAAACTTTAATTATTGATGATATTATATAAATATTAATTATTTTTATAGTATCAGATTTTTTTTCTACTTAATTAATTACACTCTTTAATATTTTTAAAGACTTTTGTACCCTTGTTAGTTACTAAATAAAAATAAAGAATTTATCTTTAAATTCTTTTGTGGAAAATATACAAGTCAAATTAAGTTATAAAATTATTTAATACAAAAAAAATGTATGAGAATACCAAAAATATTAAAACTTTCAATGAATTTTTCAAAATATTTAATGAAATAATCTCATTAATCCCAAAATTATAGCAAATTTTGAAGAAAAAATTATAAGAAATAAAAAAATGGACATAAAAAGCCTACAAGAAAATTCTTCAAGGAAAAACAATTGTAGATTTAAGTTACATTATAAATTTTCCTATACAAAATTAGAATATTAACGTCATGAAAAATAATTTTGAAGAGTGCAAAAAAATTATATATATATAAAGATAATTAATTAATAAAATAGTTAGTATGAAAAATATTAGTAATGCTTAAAATTAGCCATAAGTATTAATGATATCAAAAATAAAAATTTAAATTATAATACTTACATAAAATTGTCTACAGTGATTATGACGATAACTAAATGTTACTTTACATAAAATAGTCATGATCCCTCTCTATCCCTTAGAAGATCCGTCACTACATGTGATCAACTTAGACAAACATAATTAGATGTACATGCATATCGAGCAGTAATTTTCAAACAACCAAAATAACAAATCGAGTCTCGAGTTTGAGTCTACGCATGCAGTTGTCTTAAATATTTAGGGAAAGAGCTTTATCATTTATAATAATCTTATCCGGTTCGAATAAGATTGTCTCGTGTAGAAGATACCTATGATCTATATACATATTTAAAAAAGAAAAAAAAACAGAATACTGATGTGTTTGTTAAAGTTACAGCAACAAATACCTTTGGTACACTAGTATAAGTGATGCACTTCATTATGCACCTTTCCAAGAAGAAATTACTAGATTCTTTCCATGTAGCTAACACCCTTGATAGGATATGCTCAAGCAAAGGACTCAAGCTCTGCCACTTCTTATAATGATAGTTTGTCAGACAAAGCTCCAATGTGTAAAATGATGCAATCCTACCCCGCAAGGGCATTGGATAAAAAACTCC
Organism: Glycine soja; assembly: GCF_004193775.1. Taxonomy (NCBI): domain Eukaryota; kingdom Viridiplantae; phylum Streptophyta; class Magnoliopsida; order Fabales; family Fabaceae; genus Glycine; species Glycine soja. The sequence continues at coordinate 23,336,677 of NC_041019.1, forward strand.
AAGTAGATTGGGCCAAAGATGCAAGAGAAGGCCCTAGGGTTCTTATGAGCCTTAGGGTAGATTTCAGGCCCATGGGTTAAGTATGAGCCCACTTATCTTTGTAAATATTAGATTAAGGTTTCATTATTTGTGGGCCTTGTATTTAGGGCTCCATAATGTAGGTAGGGTACCCTAGAAATATAGGGTTTTTCAGCCCTTGTATTTTAGGGCACCTAGACTAGTTTTTGTATTAGGGGTAGTTTTGTAATTTCATATGCACTAAGTGGATATTTGATGTGTGTGGTTGGAAATAAATTTAATTGAATTGGTAGAAGCCCAATCCAATTAAATTTTAGAGGGGGAGGTGAGCGTTTGCTTACTACACCCCATTGCCACATCATATAGTCACACTTTGTGCATGTCCTTCATGCTTTTCATGCCTCATGACACCTAAGCACACTTAGTGGAGAATCTTGGAATTGATCTTGGATTAGTGGGCTGAACCATAACTAAAATTCACTAATCATAATTAGTGAAATTTTGGCTCCAAAGTTTGGCTCCACAAATTCAATTTCAAATTCAAGTGAAATTTGAATTTCCCTCCAATTTTGTGTGACACTTAGGCTATAAATAGAGGTCATGTGTGTGCATTTTTTTCAACTTTGAACATTTGAATATTAAACTTCAGATTTCAAAGCTCATTTAGAGCACAAAATTTCGTGCTCTTCTCTCCCTCTTCCTTCATTCTTCTCCTTCTTCCTCCAAGCTCTTATCCATGGCCTCCTATGGTGGTGAGCTTCTTCTAGACTCATCTTCTCCTTGAAGTGGCGTCTCCTCTCTCTCTTCCTTCTCCATTCCGCTGCCATTTATCTTCCAAGAAGCAAAGGAATCCATTGATGAAGAAGATCCTAGGCCTACAAGCTCCAATGGAGCTTGCATCATGTGGTATCAAGAGCATCTTCATCTAGGTGATGTTCTTTTGCTTCCTCTATCTTTTTGTTCGGTGAATTCTCTTTAATTCCTTGTTTTTCATCTTATTCTCCATGTATATCCTCCATTGTCTTGTGGTTTTGTGCTGTTTAGAGTAGATTCAAAAAAAATAAACCGATTAAATCTTAGATCTACACTTGTTCTTGCATTTCTATGGTTCAAATTTTGTAGATCTACTCTTGAATCTTGTTTTTGTGTTGATTTTAGGTTCTATCAATTTTCATTCATAATATTCTTGTGCTGAACCTTTAGATCTAAATTTTTTTCCAAAATATTGATTAAAAAAAACACAAAAATCTAAGTGTAAATCACTTAATCCATGTTGTCTTAGAGTCATGTTTAGTCATAGTAATTGTCACATTATGCTCTAAGTTTGTGTTGAATTTTTATTTTTTTATTGAATTCTAGATACATTTGTTCATGTATTCTTGTCATTCTTAGCCTATCTTTTGAATTTTGAGTCTAATTCATGCATGTTATTTAGTTCATAACATGTTCTAAATCAATTCCTAGAAGTAGTCTTGTTCTTGAACTTTTTTTTTGCTTTCTAAGTTTCCTACATGATGCCTATGATGAAGTTGAGTTGTGGTGCTGAGTTGTGGCTGGATTTGTGAATCAAAATAAGTCTTAAGCTCTCTTTAATTGTGTTATTCAAGATAATTGAGCATAAGCAAACACAAATTGTAACTATCCAAGCCTTAAGCAACATAAACACTACTCTTGATTTCTAAGCTGAAATCGCTGGTGCTGGCAGCTTGAACATACGAACTTGTATAAATTACTGGGAATTGGTCACTACGTTTTTTGAGCTGAAACTTTTGCTGAATTTTATAGACATCTGGAACAAAATTATAAAAAAAGAACCAAGCGATTTGGATTAAAGGAAAAAATAATAAAAATCTCACAAGTTGGCAGAAAAATCAGTGTCCAGAAAAAAAAAAAGTGAAAGGAAAGTGTGCTTGTTGTTTTGGCTCAAAATTTGTTCTATAATTGGTGCCTATTTTATACCAATCCTAGTTCTGAAATTTCAATTGAAAATTATTGTGAAAACAAGTGCCAAAACTAGAGGTTTCTTGAGTCTTTTTTTTTTTTTTTGAGTTTTTCTACTCTACTCTAGAGCCATTCTAGGTTTCTCTTTGAGTCCTAGCTTGCTTTTTTGTGCTTTTCATTGCTTTAATTGTTGAATAATCCTTGGAAATTTGTCTTGTTAAAACTCTATTGGTTTAGCTTTCATTTCATTTTTTGTCTTTGGTTATTGCTTGTCTCTTTGTTTCCTTGCTTGTGAGTTGCCATATAGGGAATTGGAAAGGAGGATTGGTGCCATATCTTGAAGAATTTGAGTCAAGAAGCAAGGGGCCAACCACCTTAAGAGCTATTGGACTAAGAAGCACTCCAAATTGAGTGAAATACTAAAGAGAGAATAGCCACCACAATTGAGGACTTTTTTTTTGTAATTTTGTAATTGGCAATTTGTTTTGCTTTCAAATTTTGTAACAAAAAGGCCTTTCATTGGAAGTAAGTTGGGAGCCTCCAATAGGTCACCCTACTTCCATTTATGTGTAATAGTTTTAGGCAATTTTCCCTTAGGATAGTGAGTGTTTTGTTGGGAACCTTAAATGAGGTCATCCAAACACTCTTAGGATCCGCCTAGTTTGCATTTCTTGCACTTTAATTTCTTGCTTATTTTCATAGCTTATTTCCTTTACCCTTCATTGTCAAACCGCCTAGATAGCTTGCCTTTTACCAATTAGTTTTTACCTTATCTTTCACACCTCTTTTAGTGTTTATTTTGGCTAGTTTCAACCATAGTTTATTTTACCTTTTGTTTTCAAACCCCCAACAAGAAAGAACCATAACTTTGGAACCAACATGAGTCTTCATTCTTCATCTAGTGTTAATGGTGAGGGTTCTACTCCTAAGGACCCCTTGTATAAGATATTAGATGAGTTGAGATCCCTTAAGTTGTGGAAAGAAAAACAAGAGAGAAAAGAAAAAGGTAAAAAAAGAGTGGAAGAAATAAGTCAGGATGAAAGAAAGAAAATAAGAGAGGAAGAAAGAAGAAAAATAATGAAAGAAATGAAAAGAGAAAAACATGCCTCCTATAGTAGTCATAACTCTTGCAAGAGCCTAAGTGAAGAACTTCGTGACTATTATGAAGGAAGGAATAGGTCACATCTTAGACCTCACTCCCATAGGAGAGAAAATGAAAGAAAGCCTCAAGAGGTTAACATTAAACTCTCAAACTTCCATGGGAAGGACAATGTAGAGGCTAATTTAGATTGGGAAATAAGGGTAGAGCAACAACTTAAAAGGAAGTCTACTTCAAAATCTTATGGCTCTCACTCTTATCCAAAGAAAGACCAAGGTCAAGGAATCTTAGGGGTGAGACCTTCTGAGCCCAAAGATGATAAGGGGAAGACAATAGAAAAGCAACCCCTTAAGGCTAGTATGCAAGAGAAGACTAGCTCCATGAAGTGCTTTAAATGTCTTGGAAGAGGACACATTACTTCTCAATGCCCCACCAAGAAAACCATGATTATGAGGGGCCAAGACATTTATAGTAGCCAAGATGAGGCTACTACTTCACCTTCCTCTAGTAAAAGTGAAGAAGCAAAAGGGGAAGAATCTAGTGAAGAGATCTACCCCCAAGAAGAAGGACAACCTTTAATGGTTAAGGAGGAGTGTAAGGAGGTAAGTGTCTCCTCCAAGAGGTTAGCTATGAAGGAAAGACATTTTGAAATAAAGACAAATATTAAAGAAATTTCCCTTCTTAGACAACCTCCACATTTTCTCCTTTGTAAAAAGACACTTGTTAGCATTGCCACATCTCTTAGGCTTGAGTTTATTCCTCAAGTAAAGGAGTTGTTGGATGAGGGTTTGGTTCGCAAGAGATTAAATCCTTGTGCTTTGTTGGTGCCCAAAATAGGTATTATTAGGCACCAAATCCCTAAAATAGGTGGTGTGATGAATGCTTTGGGTGGTGCAACACTCTTTTGTAAAATCACTCGTGCACCCAACATCTTCATGATTTGTGTACATAGGGACTCATTAGGTAGGTTTGTTCTTATTTTTAGTTTCAATACAAACTTTGTCACTCATATGGGACACCTTAGGTTTGTCATACTTTTTGGTAGGAATAATCAACATGAAAATACAGAAAAAGGTATGTTCTATTGCTTTGCTTTTCTTAATTTTTTAAATTGTGAGCAAGGGGTTCCCATGAACCCTAAGAGAATAAATGTCATTCCTGAGTGGCCCGCTCCACCAAGTGTAAGAAAAATTTGGGGCTTCCAAGACTTAACAAACTTTTAAAAAAGGTTTGCCCCATATTTCTCTATACTTGTAGCACCACTCATTGAGTTGGTGAGGAACCATGTTCCTTCATGGGAAGATGCCCAGGAAATGAGTTTTCAGACCTTACCTTACTTCAACATACTAAACACCACTAATACATATGTTTTTGTTCTTTTTACAGGTGTTGAGGAAAAAAGCCCAGAGTTTCAAGAACCTCGGGATTTGAGGTCAAATCCTTTTCAAGGGGGAGGGAATGATGCAATCCTACCCCGCAAGGGCATTGGATAAAAAACTCCAAGTAGATTGGGCCAAAGATGCAAGAGAAGGCCCTAGGGTTCTTATGAGCCTTAGGGTAGATTTCAGGCCCATGGGCTAAGTATGAGCCCACTTATCTTTGTAAATATTAGATTAAGGTTTCATTATTTGTGGGCCTTGTATTTAGGGCTCCATAATGTAGGTAGGGTACCCTAGAAATATAGGGTTTTTCAGCCCTTGTATTTTAGGGCACCTAGACTAGTTTTTGTATTAGGGGTAGTTTTGTAATTTCATATGCACTAAGTGGATATTTGATGTGTGTGGTTGGAAATAAATTTAATTGAATTGGTAGAAGCCCAATCCAATTAAATTTTAGAGGGGGAGGTGAGCGTTTGCTTACTACACCCCATTGCCACATCATATAGTCACACTTTGTGCATGTCCTTCATGCTTTTCATGCCTCATGACACCTAAGCACACTTAGTGGAGAATCTTGGAATTGATCTTGGATTAGTGGGCTGAACCATAACTAAAATTCACTAATCATAATTAGTGAAATTTTGGCTCCAAAGTTTGGCTCCACAAATTCAATTTCAAATTCAAGTGAAATTTGAATTTCCCTCCAATTTTGTGTGACACTTAGGCTATAAATAGAGGTCATGTGTGTGCATTTTTTTCAACTTTGAACATTTGAATATTAAACTTCAGATTTCAAAGCTCATTTAGAGCACAAAATTTCGTGCTCTTCTCTCCCTCTTCCTTCATTCTTCTCCTTCTTCCTCCAAGCTCTTATCCATGGCCTCCTATGGTGGTGAGCTTCTTCTAGACTCATCTTCTCCTTGAAGTGGCGTCTCCTCTCTCTCTTCCTTCTCCATTCCGCTGCCATTTATCTTCCAAGAAGCAAAGGAATCCATTGATGAAGAAGATCCTAGGCCTACAAGCTCCAATGGAGCTTGCATCATAAATTGTAATTAAGTTCTCGATATAATTTGGTGGTTGGACAGTGGACACACACCTTTTCCTTGGTGACGAACCTTGTCCAATGCAAGCTGAGATGGGGTGCATCCCTTCTTTGTAGCCATTTCATTAACACTCTCATATTAGGCAATTAGAATCCAGGTTGGAATCTAGGCAGAGACTTCAACAGATTTAAATCCATACACAGAAGAAACTAATGTGTCACCTAAAACTAATGTGTACAAAATATCATAGCTTATTTCCACTTCACGAGCACAGAGTGTCAAGAATCATCTAATTCAGGATATAAATAGAAACTAAAATATTAGCTGACAGAATTCAAATAAAAATAACATTTGAGAAAAACTCCAAACATATTTGATCCTAGTTAGCATTTGCGTAATTTTTTTTGATTAATTAAGGCCCAACATTAACTTTGCAACTGTATTTTTTTGTCCTAAGCCGGCAAACCCGTTTATTTCACTTATTTAAACCGTATTGAGTCACTCAAGTACAATAATGCAATTCCAATTTCATAATAATCCTTTTCCTCCCACCAGGTCTAATCGGAGATCTACAGCAATTGATTATTTTAACTGCTGTTCCTATTAATCTAATCCATCCCAATTTTATACTCCAATTTCACACATTTAAACATATATTATTTTCATATTAATTATTTTATAATCGATTTAAACAATGTATTTTTAGATAACGATCTGAACAATGTTTAAAACATCAAATCACATCTGTAAAAAAAAAAACATGAAATAACATTTGATTTTTTTTATACGTTGGAAAAATTAACAACGACCTACACAGAGCTATCTAAACAAACAAAAGCAGATAAAGTAGGGGATGGCTCCCTCCAAATGCGCACAGCTTCTGAAAATTAAAAACTTTGGATAATAATAAATTCAAAAAATTATTGAATTAATTTTGAAAAGATTTGAAGTTAGGAACATTATAATATTGAATAGATTTGGACATAGGCCTGGTATCTTCATTTTTTCCTGGTGCACAAATCCGCTCGCATGTATTTTGGGCTAGCTGGGTTGTCTTGATGTTTTGGGGTGATAATAATAGATTCTTTGAGCTTCTACCCTTTTGCCATAGGATTATACTTAGCGTACATCTTGTCCAATTTTTTTTGTACATCCTATTATCTTTACCATATACTATTGAAGATCATGATTTATATTTAGAAATAATATGGCAAAAGTGCAAACAGAAGAAAATCATAATCTACAAAAAGTATCAAATTATGATAGTAATTTATGCACATTGGTTGTGTAAAATATTTATACATAAATATTGAATTATATTTGACCATTTTACCAGGTCTTCCTATTCATTATTGTGACATAAAAGTAAGGTAAACTCATGTAACATATGTGCATATATATTTTACTCTAATTAACGATATATATAAATTAAATTATTAAATTATATATAAAAAGTTATGTTCTTCTTAAACGGCATTGCCTTTAATAGGGGTGTTCACGGGTATAGGTCACCCGTAAATCCCAAAATAATTCAAATCGATCCGAACAGTTTGGGTTGGATTATTTATGTATTTGGATCAAAATCAAACCGAATCGATCATAACCGTTCATATATAGGTTGGATCACGAGTTTAGATTTATAAATTCCATCAAAACAAAATCAATCAAAACCGATCAAAATTTTTAGAGTTGTTTGGTTTGGCTTTAAATATTGCTAACATTGAGACTCTTGGTGTGTTTGAACTCCAAGTGTTGGGCCGGTGTGTTAGAACTTTTAAGGTATTACTTTTAGATACATTGATATTTGTTTCACCTTTTTTTCATATTTATTTTTTATATCATGTTTCTAATATTAATGGATCATATTTTGTTCATTTATTTCAGCAAATATAATCGTAACAAATCTTGTTGTATCAAATCTGGTTGCAACAAAGCTTATTACAAGAAATTATGTTGCAGCAAATCTGATTGTGATTCAAATTATTATAGGAAATCTTATTGAAGAATATTTTGTTTTAGTTTGTACTAGTCTATTTTAGAATATTAGATTGATAGTATTAAATGAATAAATTTTACAACTTTTAGACATTTGATGATATTATATTAATTGTATTGGATATTTTGACAAATCATGATATAAAATAGTTTTGAGAAAAAAGATCAAATTTAAATAAGTAACTCGTTGGGCCGAATCAAATCAAATTGCTCATGAATGTGTTGGGTTGGGTTTTAAAAAAAATTATGAAAACCGAACCGAACCAAATCGATCAAATTTGGTTGGGTTGAATCCTAAATTTAATCAAAATCAGCTCAAACTGACCCGTAAACACTCATAGCCTCTAAAATATTTTAGCTAATACTTATAACTATTGATACAGTTGAGAATAGTTTTTTCAAATTAAAATTACTCAAAATTTATTTGAGATTAATTACGTTAAATAATAAATTGAATGAGTTTGTTATTTTATACGTTAAATGACAAATGTTAGAAATGTTTAATATGAAATTTTGATTATGTTGTAGTTGATAAAAATAAAAAATTTAATAAATAATTAGAATAGACAGACACTATAAATGCTTTACAATATTATCTAATCATACATTTTGATAAGTTCATTGAATATTATAAATTATTATCTTTAAAAACATAATTAAAATAGGTTTTAATTAGTTGAAAGTATAAATTTTTTTACTGCACATATGAAACACGGATTGTTAATCACGGGCCAAGTGCATGTCCCTAAGAAAACCCCTAAACAGATCCCACCTACCCCTATACAGAAACCACCTTCTCAGATCTTTAAAACTCCCAACCTTTATCTTAAATTCGCTCTACCTCTAACCCACCTCAGAAATTACATAAACATCATAACCAACCTGGCACGAGTAAGGTAGAAGATTGGAAGGGTCGCTCCTTTGAGGCTCCTTTAGAAAACCTTCACCTCTTAAAGGACTGTTGGGTGGGGATTCTTAAAGATCCGACTGTGTTCGACAGAATGCATGACCTCTACAGTATGAAAGACAATCAACAAGTTTCATTGAAGTATATGGGAGACAATCTGGTTCTAATTTTGGGACTCTGCAAAGAACAGGTTCACAACCTCTGCACAGCAAAGGAGGAAAACTTCCTCTCTATCTTCAAATCCATCCAAAGCTGGAACAATTCCATCGTTTCTACTAGTAGATTGGTGTGGCTCAAATGCTATGGAGTGCCAATTTCACTATGGAATGCAAATTGCTTCTCAAAACTATTTAGGGATTTGGGAGAGCTCCTCCTCGTTGACCAAGAATTGCTTCTTCTCAAGAGGGTGGATTTTACCCGTATTTTAGTAAGAACCTCAATTTCTCAGTTCATCACGAGATGCTTCAAGGTTCACATTAATGGTTGTTTTTCTCAGGTGAGTTTGTTTGAGGATATAGGGACACAAGGACCCACTATACCTACTATAGAGATGACACATCTCACATTTGCAGTGACATCGGTTTGGATTTGGGCCCCTCCTGCTCAGAGTTCTCTTCAGATTCATGGGGACCTGAGGCGAAGACAGAAATGTTGTGCTCAAGGGTGGAAGACCCCATTGACGATGCTTCTATGGTAGCTGACAGCGCCCTAGCTATTGTCTAACGGACTAAAGCTACATCCAGTCCATCACTGGATCTAGACCAACGGTATACTGAAAAGCTTCTTAAGCAACCCTTATTCAGCCAGAAAATTTTGAATTTTAACTATCTTTTGGCAGATGAAGAGGTTCCTAACATGTTGGGGGGCAATTCAGAGGATTGGGTAGAGGGCACCCCTGCTCTGCTAGATAACCCCTATGTGCATCCCTAAAGTGGAAGGTCTATTTCAATCAACAAGTCTCCTAAAAACATTAGGCCTTTAGTCCAAGAACTTACCCTTACAAGTAACCCCCATCTGGATTCGAAGTCAAGCTTATTAATAGTGGGCCACATAAAGTGGGCCACATAAGGGTCCTTAGTAGAGGCCTTTCCCTACATCAAATAAGGGGAAATGCTAGGTGCACCCAGCAATATTGCTGGTGCACCGAGCAATTTTTATGAATGGGTTATTTTGCCCTTTAAGACAAAATTATAAAAAGCGTGAATTACCTCCCGGAAGAAACACTTTCTTCGAACAACTTCTTCTTCTCTTCCGTGAACCTGCTTCTTCTTCTCTTCTCTGTGAACCTGCTTCTTCTCCGCGAGGCGCGCCCAAGGTTGTCTTCTTCTTCTTCGCGAACAGGTTAGTCTCCCTACCCTTTGCTTGTAATATGCAGCATTGTTGTAGCAATGAAACCTTAGGATAGTAACCTTAGGGTAGAAGACGAGAGGACGCCGGAAAAAATGGGAAAAATGGCTCACGGCGAAGGCTTCCGGAAGACCCGTTAGGGGTTCTTCCGGAAGTTCCAGAAGAACCTGTTCCAGAAAGTTTCCGGAAGAAGTGTTCTTCCGGAAGTAACCAAACGTCTTCCGGAAGAACACTTATTCCGGAAGTCTCCCGGAACACCTCTTCCGGATACTTTCCGGAAGAAGTAGTTCTTCCAGAAGAATTCCGGAAGATGTGTTCTTTCGGAAGACCTTTCAAATTTTTGGAAGAACCTTCTGGAAGAAGTAGTTCTTCCGGAATTGTTCCGGAAGAAGTAGTTCTTTCGGAAAGTCTGTTTTTTTTTTTTAAAACAAAAATTGTTTTGTTTTTTTTAAATGAATTATTATATTTTTTTTGGTTATTTTGTTTTTGAGATTTTATGAAAAATGAGGTTTGGGTTTTTGATGTCATGTTTTTTTTATAATTTAAATTGTGTATTTTTACTAAATATTAATTTGTAAATTATTTATTTTTTTGTTTATAAAAGTAGTTGTGTTTATTTTTGTTTATTGTTTTTTTTTAAATTAGTGTTTTTTTTTATAAATGAAGTTGTTTATTTTTATAAATAAAGTTGTGCGTGCTTTGGAAATTTTTTAAAAATACTAATTTTTTATAAATGATATAAATTAAGTTGTTTATTTTATTATAAATGAAGTATTTTTTTTTAAAAAAAGTTGTGGATGTTTACTAATTAATTATTTTTACATTAGTTGTGTTTTTTTATAAATGAAGTTGTTTATTTTTTTTTCTAAAATTAAGTTGTGGATATTTTTTAATTAATTAATTTTACATTAGTTGTGTTTTTTTTTAAAATGAAGTTGTTTATTTTTTTTAAAATTAAGTTGTTTATTTTTTTTTTAAAATTAAGTTGTGCATGTTTAGTAATAATTTTTTTTTACATTAGTTGTGTTTTTTTTATAAATGAAGTTGTTTATTTTTTTTTAATTATGTTGTGTATGTTTTAAAATAATTTGATTTAAATTAGTCTTATTTGTTTATAAATAAAGTTGTTTTTTTTATAAAGAAAATTGTGTATATTTTGATCGAAAAAAATACGTGTTCGACATGATTTGCAGATCATGGTCAGAACACGAGGTTTAGGTCGTGTCATAGGTAGACTTGTAGGCAGAGATAGACCTGATGACTAGGATGCTGTTGATGTTCCCGAGAGACGTAGGCCTACTGCCTCAGCCCGTAGGCTACGAGTTCTTCAGATGACTGCGGAGGAACGTGATATGGCTGAGGACGTTGCTGACATGACTGACGATGTCCCTGAGCTGGCTGCGGAGGCACCTGAGATGCGTGCGGACGTACAGGGTGCTGATGGTGGTGAGGGGTCAGATGCTGATGATGCTGCTGAGGGATTCCCTTGTGGGCTACGTGACCCGTCAGTGCTCACATCATTTGTTGAGCATGTTGCACATGCTGTTTGGAGTGAACAGATATTTTAATTTGTTAATTATTTATCATTGTTGATTTATTTGTTTGTCATTAATTTTTTTTAATAATTGTATAATTTGTACTTCAAATCAGGAACGTCCTGATTTGAAGTTAGTGTCACATGGGAGGAAGGTGACACTGATTGGGAGGCCAGTGCCTGAGATTGAAGGCCTGGTGGCTGCCACAGGATTAAGTCCACTGATCGATTATTCAGTTATTATTGGCGATCCTGGACTGATATCCGCATTCGTGGAGAGTTGGCACGGTGAGACTAGCACCTTCCACCTTCCGGTAGGAGAGCTGACGATCACATTGGATGATGTGTCGTCACTCCTTCATTTGTCCATCACTAGCGCCTTGCACAGTTTCCATGCTCTTTCTACGGAGGAGGCCAGATTTTTTCTAACATAGTTGCTCGAGGAGTCTGCCGAGGAGGCCAGAGTCGAGACAACACTCACACGTGGGGCATATGTACGACTAGGATGGGTTCGAGACATTTTTGAGACGAGATGTCAAGCCCGACGGTGGATTGTCACAGCTCGCGCTTATCTGCTGCACCTTGTCGGTTGCACTCTTTTTGCTAATAAGAGGGCAACATACGTGCATGTGGTTCACCTTGACGCTTTCCGGGACCTCGCTCAGAGTGGTGGTTACGCTTGGGGAGTTGCCGCGCTGGTTCATATTTATGACCAGTTAGATGAGGCTTGTAGGATCACCACCCGACAGCTTGCGGGGTACTTGACGCTACTTCAGGTAAATTTTGTATTTTTTAATATGTTACGTTCGATTATGATTTAAACATGTTTTTATGTTATGTTAACCTCAATTATTGTGTATTGCTAGATCTATGAGCACTTCCCTAGTGTGCACCAGTGCGTGACAGACGATACATACCAGGAGACGTCCCCACGTGCTTCTCGGTGGTTGACGTCGAAGGCGCACATGAAGGAAATCACAGAAACACCTTACAGGGCACGTTGTGATGGTTTGACCGTCACAGATGTGTCCTGGTTGCCGTACACGGAGCATCGGGGGGTTAGGGCCTTTCAGGAGATTTCATCTTTCCAGGGTCAGCTAAGATGGGGTCCTATGGTGGTCACAGCTCGACCGGAGAGGGTGGTACGCCAGTTTGGTTACATCCAGAGCATCCCTCCGCCGCCTGTTAGTGCACGATTGTCACACGATCAGATAGATGACAGGTGGATGCAGTTTGCGGAGTACTTACTACCTGCGGGTCAGTTTTGTCTAGTGCCTGGGCAGGTATCTATGAATTACATGGAGTGGTTTTTCCACATATCTCACCCATTCATGATACCGACCCAGGCAGGTGACCAGCCGAGAGATGCACCAGCTGCAGACCCTGAGGACTACATACAGCCGCCCAGCCCCCAGGTTCCAGTAGCATTTGACCCCCCTCCACATGTGGTAAGATTCTTTGTGCGCTTAATGTTTTATGAGTTGTTATTTATTTTAAATTTCATAATAAATGTTTTTAATGACTTTGACAGGATGATTACGACAGATATGAGGCGATTGCACTGAGGTTGAAGCGTGTGCTCAACCTTAGGATAGTCACTGCAGGCACAGAGTTATATGATATTATGCAGGACTGCCTGATGATCGCGAGAGGGGAACCCAGTGCTGATGGGACTGTCAGGGCTCGTCAGAGACGCCGCACGGACCATTGATCATTGTATTTATTTTTTGTGTTGTAGTTGACATGAATATTTGTAATTATTACAGTTTTTTGTTTAATATAGTTGATGTGTTTTGCACAGTTTATTATTTTATAATATAGTTTATTATTCCGATTGTGGTCCTTAAGCGAAGTTTACGAGTATTTTAAATTTATTTTTAAAAAAAGTGAACCTAAAATCATGAATTTTGTTTGTAAGAATTACATAAAAAAGAAATGTTTTTAAAATCATTCATAATTCATAATTCATAATTATGTGTTAGTAAGATTTTTAAAGTAATTATCATATATAATAAATTATGATTCGATCATAATTTACACTATTAATATATTAGGTCGTACCAAAAACAAAATATTAAAAAAAATTACATGACAATAAAATTGTCATATAAGATACTACAAGGATGACTTTAAAAAAATTCATGTTTAAGTACCTATGTTTGGGGTATTTTTGCGTGGGTGTGCCAGTGCCGTGAGACAATGGAGGGCAGCCATTTCTCATGTTTGGACGTCAAAGAACAAAAAAAAAATAGTCTTGTTCCCCGGTTCCGTCAAATAACACCTAAAAACAAAGCCAAAAAATCCAAAACAATAGGAAATCGATCCTTTTTCATCTTCAAGTACCCATGTTTGAGATTTTTTTGCGTGGGTGTGCCAGTGCCGTGAGACAATGGAGGGCGACCATTTCTCATGTTTGGATGTCAAAGAACCCAAAAAAAATAGTCTCGCTCCCCGGTTCCGTCAAATAACACCTAAAAACAAAGTCTGAAAATCCAAAAAAATAGGAAATTGACCCTTTTTCATGTTCAGATTTTTTTGCGTGGGTGTGTCAGTGCCATGAGATAATGGAGGGCGGCCGTTTCTCATGTTTGAACGTTAAAGAACCCAAAAAAATTAGTCCCGTTTCCCGGTTCCGTCAAATAACACCTAAAAACAAAGCCTGAAAATCCAAAAAAATAGTAATCCGACCCTTCTAACAATTAATTTTTTGGACCATTGAAACAACACATTCAACTTTATTATGGGAATTAAACACGCCGTAAACAGATAAAGGTTACATCAACGAAAAAGCAAAAAAATAAACATCACATTCAGTTGTTTAGCGACGTCCCAGTGACCTCGTCTTCGATTTTCACAACATATTTAGTAAAGACAGCTAAAATTTCTATTGGTCCATATTTTTTCCAGTAGTTAGCTTGTACTAACACCTTCAGCAGTTCTTCGTTGGTCATCAGCTCATTTATTTTATATTTTATAAGCGTATCTGAATACTCAAAGCGAGCTGGTTGACGGAAAAACAATCGTCTTACCATTTGTGATTCGTGAATTCCAAGAGGGGGAATCCCTTTAGGTGCAACTTGCTTTATTAAATTCTTCAGTTCATCGATGGTACATGTTGAAGGAATTTGAAATTTCTTAGGATTTTTTCCTGTGAACGCGCATCCAACAAATTTGTTCTGCGATGGCATGTTCCATTTCCCGTTGTAATACAGGATCGCGTCATGAGTACAGGGCATAGTGCGTTCAAGTAAGTTTATTATTCCATCTGGTGTTCTTCCAACGGTGCATAATAACTTAATCGGACCAACACAAGAAAATTGATCATTACATATGAACATTGTGTTGACATCGTCATCATTTATCAATTTCATACACTGAAAGCGAATTTGGTTACCTGTATCAGTGAATGGCTTCCGATAGTGAATTTCATCCAAAAATTCTTTGTCGGATAGCTGAAGGGTATTGTGTATTCTGGTTTTTAGGCTTGCAAAATCACAACTATTTGGTACTCGAATGGGCACCGGAGTTGAAGTTTGGAAGTAAACGCCAGTATCATTGTGAATAATTGATCCATTTGGAAAAATGAAAACCAACCTTGAGTTGACAATCGTTTGACTGCTAGTTTCTCCTAAAAATGCCATACTTTGTGTATCAATTAGGAGACTATTTGAAAGCAAGATAATGTGTGATTTATTAGCCGTGTCTGCCATATATATAGATGGTTGTGACCGAGAGATTGCTTAACTTTGTTTACAAAAAAATAGACACGCATAAACATGTTTCGTGATTATGTTTCCTTCAGAATGTGTAGTCAAGTCAGCCAATGTGTTGTCGCGCTCAAACTGTAATACACATGCATGTCATTATGTGTTGTCAATTATGACAATGATGTATGCTGCACGCGTAAATAATTTTTGTTGGACCAACAATTTTCTTGCTTAGCCAAACGAGTACTTACTAATATTTATTGGTTAGTAACGGGTTACAACAAATTATATCGCATAATGAATACAATTACATAAACAATGCATGTTTAGTCTTCATTTAGGTCGACATAGTGTCTTCATTTAGGTCTACTAATATATGGAATTGTCCACTGCTTTGCCTGAGAATAACAATTGCTTGACCACAACAATGCTGGAGGCGGTAAGGGACAATGGTCTTTCAAATAAGCCTGTTGTACATGAACAAAGATTATATCATGCGGTGACCGTGTCAAACGAACCAGCGAAGTCATTGCATAATTGTTATACTAACTATATTCAATGTACCTGAACAAAATGATTTCCAAACACGTGACCGACACATATCATGCGGTGGCCAGAAGAATCAGGTGGTGGTTGACTTCTAAGAGGAAAAAATGTCATGCTTTGTTGTCGGGACAACGATACAAGGATTACGTTATACCGTGAAAAAATGTCATGCTTTGTTGTCGGCCACGAATCTTCCCCCATACCTAATAAAGTCGCAATGGACTGATATCCACAGTTACCGTCCACTTTCATATCCACAACGTCACGAATGAAACCTTGAATGAATGGCGCAAATTGATCCAACATCGGGATGATCCTTGTTGGCTGAGGCGATTCAGAACATGATGCACTTCGTTTGACTGGAGAGTTGCTGCTTTGAACAGAATGAAAAGCATCAACATACTCCCAGTAAGACGGATCACGCTTTGTGGATCTTTGACTTCTTTTCATCGGTTTCTTCGGTGCACCTTTAGTGTTGACCTTTGACGGAGGAGGGCACATAGAGTTATGATCAGGGTATGCAATTTCTCGAAGTTTACTCTTCAGAGTTACTTTGCCAGACACATCAAGTTCATGAAACCTTTTAGATATGATCTCTATCTCTTCCTTGATGCTGACTTCCATCTCACATAACCCTTGGTCTGAAAAGCAAAGTCTCCTCCAGAAAAGATGGACTGACTCCAATGGGATGCTGCTAGCAGTATACCTAGAAAGCTCACATGCATAAGGAAGACCGTGCGTGCTTCTCATCACACAACCACAAGAAGAGAAATTGTTGTCGAGATAACGTAGACGGTCAACCTCAGAAGCAATCTGATTTAAAGAATCCCTTGAAACCATCCCAAGAAGCCTCTTGTATAAGGTTTTTTTTTATATACATGCCCAACCTCATGCGTATTGATTTCAAAGGATGCTTTAATTTCGACGTGTTGCAGCGTGAGCATGTTGTTCATCGCATCCCAAACATTACATAGGTCTCCAACGCTATTTTGTAGTACTCTTTTGAGAGCCCAATGAGCTGATTCAACCCTACATTTAAAATACACAACAAACATGAAAATATACAACAATTAAATACTATTTATTACTAATCCTTACTAACAAATAAAATCAGTTCTTAATACCTGTTTGTTGTTGTGTTGCCTAGGTGAATGACCTTATTCGTCCATGCTGTAATAAATTTTTTCTTGTGCGAGATAATCCATGTGTCGTTAACATAGTCAATGAACATCGGCCAAGGCGAACAACCAACTTGAAACTTCTGATGTGACTCATGGAATTGGTGTTCGGACGGACAATCAACCAAAGTACCCCAGTTATCCATTACATAGTCCCACGCATTTTTTTCACCGATTAAAGATTTGCACTTCGCCTTCACATTCTTATCGATATGAAACCTGCACAACAAATTAGTAGACTTGGGGAACACAGTTTTCACTGCATTCATCAGTGCTAGGTCTCTATCAGTGACAATAACAAGAGGGAGGCGATCATTTCTTAAAAATAGGTCTCGAAATCGATCCAAAGCCCATACAATATTATTAACACGCTCAGCCTCCAGATATGCAAACCTAGTAGAGAATGTCATCGCCGTTGGTGTCACTCCAACAAAGTCAAGTAGTGGGAGTCTGTACCTGTTTGTTTTGTAGGTATTGTCTATAAAAAACACCAGATGACATGCATGTATGTATTGATCACGTTCGAGAAGCTTCATCAAATGCTGCATTTCGGTATCAGCTCCTCTTATTGAAGAACGATATGCACTTCTTGCATTGTAAATTTGCTTTATCGTGGTGCAATTGTTGGCATTGTGTTCCTTCAACGTTAGCAAGATGTTTTTCGGTTTCACCATCGACTTTGTCATCTCAGTAATAATTTTCTTTTCTTCCTTAGTCAATCTCCCGGCGTATGGATGTCCAACTAAGGACTTGGCCAATTCATGATTGTCAATCCCACAGATCAACTTCACCATCCAACTTTCCCCTCCATGCACTGGTTTCCCACGAAGCCTGAAGGGACAACCACATTTCCTACTCCTAGTGTCTTTTCTAATGAATTCATTATTCCTACACTTGTACGTACCACTCTTTTCACACCCAATTAAGACAAACGAACTTCTTCCTCTACTACCGGTCTCTGTGTCAGACCTCATAATCACTGCAACAAATCCATTTTCATGGGCAACTGTTCGAGCCCATTGCAAAACATCATCTCGAGTAGCGAATACCTACAACGCAACCCTAACATATTAATTTTCATACAAAACATCAATTCAACCAAATGACTCAAATTATCTATGATTACTTGAGACGTATTAAAAGCATTTGAATAATCCACATGTGGTTCATTCACCCCACATTCTTCTTGATTATCATAATCATAATCCATATGAACTTCTTGTGACATCGCATAGTCATACCTTCATTGATCTTCGTCCATCTTAAGGACATATGCATCATACACAAGTACATTCAAATTATCATATAACCACATCCAAAAATTTACTACACATTAAATAACAAACATATTAACAGTACATATGCATCATACACAAGTATATTCAAATTATCATATAACCACATCCATAAATTGACTACTTATTAACTAACAAACATACTAACAACTAATACAAATATATTTTAAATTTATAATTACATTATTTACTTAAACTAAACTTATCACTATAATAAACAACTAATAAAACATTTTTCTACTACAACAAAATACAATTAAGTTACCTAAATCATTTAATATTATACCTTTATACCTAATTAAACCAATAATCCACAATATATATATATATATATATATATATAAATTTTAAAACAGAAATAAAAAAATTTGTTAATAATGTAACATTCCGGAAGAAGCACTTCCGGAAGTGTTTTTCGGAAGTACTTCTTCCGGAATGGGCCTTAGTAACTTCCGGAAGAAGTGCTTCCGGAAGTTACTAACATTCTCATTCCGGAACTTCTTCCTGTTGTGCCTAAAATTTCTTCCGGATACAGCTTTTTACTGTTTTTCTTCTCTAAAAACTAGCCGAAAAACGCAAAAAATACCCATAAATGCGTACCTCCGACGAAATAGGAAGAACAGCGACTAACAAAACTTCAAATACAGAACACCTGCTTCACGGGGACCACCAAATCTTCAAATACTTCACGGGACCACCAATGGAAAGCAACATCAAGAAAACGAAAGAAAGCAAGGAAGGAAGAAGGCGTAGTAAGAAATGCAAGCGTGAAATGGAAGCGTGAAGCAGTAAATTTAAAGAAAATTACACAGGGGCAAAATTGTCATTACATATGCATTAAATATTATTTTATTTTTACTTATTATTATAAAATGAAAATTAATTTTTCTTGACATTGTTATAAAATAATAATCATTTTTTTATTATATATTAACTTTTGTAATAGAAATTAAATGTTATCATAATAAATATTTTATATTTTTAATAAAATATATGAATTAATTAATTTTTATGGTTTAAATTATACTAAATTGTCACACAAATTAATATTTACAATTACATGCGCGTAAAAAAGAAATTATAAATATTAGTCATAATTACGTTCACTAATTATTTAATTATTTATGTATAATAATATTAATTATTTTATAATTTAGTTTATTCATTAAAATTAAATTATTACAAAAAAAATCATTTTTTAAAAAAAACACATTTCCGGAAGGCCCTTTTTCCAGAAGTAAAAGGATATCTTCCAGAAAAAGCTTCTTCCGGAAACATTCCGGATGACGTTCTTCTGGAAAGAGTTTCTGAGTACTTCCGGAATCACGAATTCTTCTTCCAGAAGAAGGTTCTTTCAGAAAGTTTCTGGAAAATGAGTCTTCTGGAAAAAGGTTCTTCCAGAAATGGTTTTCCCGGAAGAGCATTTTCGCCACTTCACTATTTGCTGGGTGCCCCAGCAATAATGCTGGGTGCACGTAGCAACTCCCTCAAATAAGTTCTCTATATTATTGAGGTCAAAGGAGAAATCCAATTCAATTCCTTGTTTTTGAGCCCATTCAACTATTAGGTAAGGCTGATGAGTCATCCTCTAGCATTAAGCGCAGACCAATACCAACTCGGGTACAAGCAAATCTGCAGCAACCAATCAAAGTCAAGTTATGATTTTAGTGGGGAGGCAACAAGAATGGTGTATCAGGGGGAAGCTATGGGTTTCTCTCACCAAGACACAAGAAAAAACACAGTGAAAAACCTTATTACACTTGAAAAAGAGACAAAGAGAGAGTGTTTTCAATGACATGCAAGCACTTAGTTGGGATCAAAAGAACTGTTTATAAAGGTCATATAAGTCAATATAAGAGGTCTTGGGGAGCGTTTTAAAAAAACTATTAAATCCCTCATCAAGAATCATAAAGCGTAATTCCTTGCGGTTCAAGAAACGAAAATTCCATCACAAATGATGTCTACAGAACTATTTGGGAAGATTTTGATTTCTCATAGGGTGCAATACCGGCCACAAACACTGCCAGATGCCTCCTTCGTATTTGGGATAATGTTGATTTCACAATAACTAAGTCACAAAAAGGCTTTGGTTTTTTGTTGCTCGAAGGTGTTTGGAAAGAAATCAATCAAGCTATCACCTTGGTCAACAACTACTCACCTTGCGACTTGGAAGGGAAGCAAAAACTATGGGAAGAGTTAAAAGATTACAAATGCTCTATTAAAAAGGTATACACCCATGAAAGAGGGAAGAATTACGTAAAGCAACTGAGATGACCAAAAACAACTGCATGCTTTATTATTGTTTATGTAAGATATTTATATACACATATGAAGAGAGAGAAATAAAATGGTTAGGTAGTTACACCAGTAGTTACACCAGAAAAGCTAACTCCTAACAGTTTTCCTAACTAACTGGTTACTATTGAGAGCCCCCCGCAAGCTGGGAATGGATGTTCATCATTCCCAGCTTGGAGCAAAGACCTTGGAAGATGGTTGGAGATAGAGGTTTGGTGAAAATGTCAGCGAGCTGCATGCAAGACGAAACAGGAAGGAGCTTGATGATATAGCTATTTACTTTGTCCCGAACAATATGGCAATCAATTTCAATGTGTTTAGTTCGTTCGTGGAAGACAGGGTTGAATGCTATCTGGATTGCAGACTGATTGTCGCAATAAAGGGTTGCAGGTTGGATGAATGGAACGCGAAAATCATGAATGAGATATGTGAGCCATTGAAGTTCACACGTAGTTGATGCTAAAGCGCGATATTCTGCCTCAGAAGAGCTGCGAGAAACTATGGATTGTTTCTTCGACTGCCAGGAGATAAGAGAGGTGCCAAGATAGACTGAAAATCTCGTGATGGAACATCTGGAATCACAACATCCTGCCCAATCTGAGTCACTGAAGGCTTTGAGTTGAGGAGTTCCATGAGCTGCAAAGAATATACCGAAGCTAGGAGTGCCTTTGAGATAACGCAGAACACAAAAAGAAGCTTGAGAATGAGCAGTGGTTGGGTTTGCCATGTATTGACTAAGTTGTTGAACAGCATGAGCTATGTTTGGGCGTGTGTTCATCAGATAAATGAGTGTAGACAAAGGATCAAGCTGAATGTTTTGATGATGCCAAAGGATTACATGAATCATATGCTTCTTAAAGATTTATTCAAGACAAAGATATTCAAGATGAATGATCAAGACAGTCTCTAGAGTCTTAGGAAGGGTATATTAAATAGGAAGGGAATTCCAATTGAAGTCGCAAAAGGTTTGACCAAGAAATCTAAGTTAAAAAGGTTTTTTCAACAGATTTACTCTCTGGTAATCGATTACCAGAGTATGTAATCAATTACCAGTGGCCAAAAACGATTTACAACAACTATTAAATTTGAATTCAAAATTTGTACTGTGTAATCGATTACACATATATGGTAATCGATTACCAACAATTTCTGAATGTTTTAATTCAAATTTTAAAGCTTGTAATCGATTACACACATACTGTAATCGATTACCAGAAGAGTTTTTCAGAAAACATTCTCAACAGTCACATCTTTTTTGTGATTCTTGAATGGCTATCATAGGCATATATATATGTGACTTGAGACACGAATTTGATAAGAGATTTTCAGAACAAAAAGGTCTTATCCTCTTAAAAAGCAAAATCATTTTATCCTCTTACAAATTCCTTGGCTAAAACACTTGTGATTCAATAAGGAATTATTTGAGTGCTCAAATTGTTCAATCTATCTCTTTCAAGAGAGATTTCTTCTTTTCTTCTTCTGCATTCTAAGCCTATCCCTCTTAAGATTATTGAGGCCACAAGGTCCAACAAGTGGTATCAGAGCAGAATTTTTGTATAAAGTTTAAAAACTTCAAGAATAGATATGGCCTCATCCAAATTTCCATTTCCTGAGGGAAATTCTATCAATATGGGAAGCCATTGAATTTGATTCATTTATTCCTACAATGGTAGAGAGAAATGCAACTACATAAAAAAAAACTAGAGAAGAAAGAAGATGATGATGAAAGAAGAAAAAAGAAGGTTCCTCTTTAGCCCCAAAATGTTGAGTGCGATCAGCTTGGGCACATGAGATTCAATTGTTCTATGTTTAAAAGAAGAATGGAAAAATCCGACAAGATGAATTTCAAAGAGAAGAAAGAAAAGAAAGGATATATCACTTAGGAAGATAATGTCATAAATTATTCAATTGATTCAGAGAAGAAAATCATAAGTCTGGATATCATGATGAAAGACTATGAAAATGGAGAAGAGCAAAGTCGATACATTGATAGCAATTTCTCCAAACACATGGCATGCATCAAAGTTTATTCACATTTCTCCCCAAGAAAAGTGAATATGTGATTTATGGAGACAACAAACAAAGGCCACTTGATCAACAACCCCAACAAGTAATATCAAATGATACCAACAGGTCACTTGTCTTTGATTGATTACTTCTGATGCTTGTTTTCTACTTGAGTTTAGACTGTTCTTCATGATTGTGATTGAATTTGATTGACTGTGTTAGATGATTGATTGATTGTATTTTTTATTGTGTGTTTGATTGTATTGTCTTTGATGATTGTTCCTGATTGAGTTTTTTTTATTGTTTTTAAAGAATCTATTAAACTTTTCAAATTGGTTTCATGTTTTAAGAGAACTATTTCAAATTTAGAAAAGGATGTTTTGAAATTGAAATTTGAAATTGAAAATTAAAATTTGAAAAGTTAAATTTGAAAATTGAAAATTAAAATTTGAAATTTGAAATTAAACTTTGGAAGTTGGAAGTAGAAGTTATTGGAAGTTGAAAGTTAAAAATGGAAGTTGGAAGTTGGAAGTGGAAGTTACTCGAAGTTGGAAGTGGAAGTTACTCGAAGTTGGAAGTTGGAAATGAAAGTTATTGGAAGTTGAAAGTTGAAAATGGAGGTTGGAAGTTGGAAGGAGAAGTTACTAAAAGTTGAAGTTGGAAGTTGGAATTTGAAATTTAAAATTTAAAATTTAAAATTTGAAATTTGAAATTTGAATTTTTTAAATAGAAATTATTGTGTATAGTTAGTTGATTGTTAATTTAATTAATTTGATTTGAAATATTTGATGATTGATTGTATTTGATTGTGTTTGATTGATGTGTTATTGTACTTGTTTTTGCTTGATTAATATTGAATGATTGGTTTAATGCCTTTTGGTATCACTTGATTCTCATACATTTCAACAAGTGGTAACATCTTTCTCCTCTCTATTCATGATTTGTTTTTGATGTTGACAAAGGGGGAGAGAAAGATAAAAGATAAAATAATAAGAAAAAATTATCTATTTTTTATGACACAACTTTTTATATATGAAAAATATGAAATCTTCAATTGTCTCATATAAGCAATCATTGTAAAACCAAGGGGGAGTAAACTATATGCAAATAGATATTTTCTTTGTTATTGCTCCTAATCTACAGGTGGTTGTCATCATCAAAAAGGGGGAGAATGTAAATGATGAAGATTTTGATGATGTCAAGCAGAATTAAGAATTTGCTTAAGAAAGGGGGAGAATGTAAATCATGCAAGCTTTGATGGTGTTGAGAAGAAATCACATGTTTGTCATCACCAAAAAGGGGGAGAATGTGAATGTATGTATACATGATTTTGATGATGTCAAAAGAAGAATCAAACAAGGCTCATTTTGCTTCAAGATTAATACAAGATTGTTTCAACAAACAAAGCCTTGATTCAAGATTTCTTCAAGATCAAGCCTTGCCTCACAATGAAAGGTTTCAAGTCATTCAAGGCACATGTAATCGATTACCAATACATGTAATCGATTACCAATGGTTTGAAAGTGTGTAATCGATTACACATCATATGTAATTGATTACCAGAGACTCTGAACGTTGGGAATTCAAATTTTAAATGAAGGGTCACAACTGTTCAAGAAAATCAACTGTGTAATCGATTACCAGAGAGGATTTTCAAGGAATATCGCCAACAGTCACATCTTTTCATTAGATTTGTGAATGGCCATCAAAGGCCTATAAATAGGTGACTTGGGCACGAATTTTATGCAAAGAGTTTTGCTTGGCAAAAATGTCTTATCCTCTCAGAAGACAATGAGAGAGATTCTAAAAGAACTTCATTGTCAAATGCTCTCTCAAAAGAAATCCTTGACCAAACACTTGCAAAATCTATAAGGATTCTTACGTGATCTTCATTGTAATATTCTTCTCTTGAAGAGAGAATTCTTCTTCCATTCTTCTTATTTAATGAGATTGGTTAAGAGACTGTGAGTCTCTTGTTGTAAAGGATTCCTGAACACAAGGGATGGGTTGTCCCTGTGTGGTTCAGACTTTGTAATGGATTTTACAAAGATAGTGGAAATCTCAAGTGGGTTGCTTGAGTACTGGATGCAGGCATGGGAAGTGGCCGAACCAGTATAAAATTGTGTTTGCATTCTCTCTTCCCAAATATTCAAAAATTATGGCCTCATCAAACTACTTGTTTCCCGAGGGAAATTCTATAAATAGACCTCCCATCTTTAATGGAGTGGGTTACCACTACTGGAAAACCCGCATGCAAATCTTTATAGAGGCAATAGATTTAAATATTTGGGAAGCCATAGAACAAGGACCTTATGTTCCCTCTATAATAGCCGGAAGTGCAACAATAGAAAAACCTAGAGCAGATTGGACTGAGGAAGAAAGAAGATTAGTACAATATAATTTAAAGGCCAAAAATATTATTACATCTGCCTTAGGAATAGATGAATACTTTAGGGTTTAAAATTGTAAAAGTGCTAAGGATATGTGGGATACACTACAAGTAACACATGAAGGCACAACAGATGTTAAAAGATCTAGGATAAACACTTTAACTCGTGAATATGAACTTTTTAGGATGAATGTAAATGAAAGTATACAAGACATGCAAAAGAGGTTCACACACATAGTTAATCATCTTGCATCTCTAGGAAAAACTTTTCAAAATGAAGATCTAGTAAATAAATTCTTAAGATGTCTTAATAGAGAATGGCAACCAAAAGTAACAGCCATCACAGAATCTCAAGATTTATCTAGTATGTCTCTTGCTACATTATTTGGAAAATTGCAAGAGCATGAAATGGAATTACTAAGATTAAATCAGCATGAAGAAACTGATAAGAAGAAGAAAGGAATCGCTCTTAAAGCCTCATCTGCAATCCAAGAAGACAGTGATAAAGAATATTCAATTGACTTGGATAATGATGAAGATATTAGTCTGTTTGTAAAAAGATTCAACAAGTTCCTGAGAGTCAGAGGAAATCAAAAGCGACCCAATTTTAAACCCAAAAGAAGGACAGAAACTTCATCCTCTACTCTAAAATGCTTTGAGTGCAATCAACTTGGACATCTGAGGGTTGATTGTCCCATCTTCAAGAAAAAGATGGAGAAGTCTGAAAAGAAAAATATTAATGAAAAGAAATTGAAGAAAGCATACATTACATGGGATGAAAACGATAAGGAATCTTCTGAAGATTCAGAAAATGAAGAAATAAACCTCTGCCTTATGGCAAAAAGTTATGAAAGTGATGAAGAGGTAACATCTTCAAACAATTTATCTATTTCTTTTGATGAATTGCAAGATGCATTTGCTGATTTGCATAAAGAGTCAATTAAACTTGCAAAGTTAGTTTCATCTTCAAAGAAAACAATTTCAAATTTAGAAAATGAAATTTTAAAATTAAACAAAGAATTAGATCATCTTAGAAATGAAGTCTCAATTTCTAAACCAAATGAAAAAGTTCATATCTCTACTATCTCTAACAAGAAAATGTCAGATTCTTGTAATTGTTGTGAAAAGTATGAAAAAGAAATCAAAGAGTTGAAAAACTCACTTGCAAAATTTACTTATAGTAAAAATAATTTAGATGTCATATTAGGAAAACAAAGACATGTCTCTAATAAGGCTGGACTAGGATATAAATCTGAAAAACAACAAAAATTTCATAAAAACTTCTCTACTTCCACACAAAAATATAATTCTAGTTCTATCACATGTTTTTACTGTGGAAGAAAAGGGCATGGCACATCTACATGCTATTTTAGAAGAAATTATAACAATATTAAAATGATTTGGGTCGCAAAAGGATTCTTTATTCATACTAACACACAAGGACCCAATAAAGTTTGGGTACCTAAGTTACAACCTTGATTTTGTAGGAACCCTTGAGGAAAAAGTGGTACATAGATAGCGGATGCTCAAAACATATGACGGGAGACAAATCAAAATTCATACATATCTCTCCCAAGAAAAGCGGACATGTAACTTATGGTGACAACAACAAAGGTAGAATTCTTGGAGTTGGAAAAATAGGTACAAATGCTTCAACCTCCATTGAAAATGTTCTACTTGTTGAAGGTCTTAAACATAGTCTGCTTAGTGTGAGTCAATTATGTGACAAAGGCTATCTGGTATCATTTGATTCTCAAAAGTGTGTCATTGAACATAAACATGATACGAATATAAAGCATATAGGGTTTAGAGTCAACAATGTTTACATGATAGACTTAAGTCAAAAACTAGATAATAATCAATGTTTTCTTAGTAAAGATGATGATCCATGGTTGTGGCATAAACGGATTGCACATATAAACATGGAACACTTAAATAGATTAATATCAAAAGATTTAGTTGTTGGTTTGCCAAAACTAAGATTTGAAAAAGATAGACTATGTGATGCATGCCAAAAGGGAAAACAAACTAGAGTTTCTTTCAAATCTAAACATTGTTTCAACTACTCAACCCTTACAATTACTTCATATGGATTTGTTTGGTCCTTCCAGAATCATGAGTTTTGGAGGAAGTTACTATGCTCTAGTTATAGTTGATGATTATTCTAGATACACATGGACTCTTTTTATCACTCATAAGAATGATGCATTCCAAGCATTTAGAAAACTTGCAAAAATCATTCAAAATAAGAAAAATCTCAAGATTATGTCTATTAGGAGTGATCATGGGGGTGAGTTTGAAAATAAAGAATTTGAATTATTTTGTGATAAGCATGGGATTGAGCATAACTTTTCTGCACCAAGAACCCCTCAACAAAATGGTGTTGTTGAAAGGAAAAATAGATCTTTGGAAGAGATTGCTAGAACTTTATTAAATGATACACCTCTTCCAAAATATTTTTGGGCTGAAGCCGTTAACACTGCATGCTACATTTTAAATAGGGCTTTAATAAGACCCATCTTAAAGAAAACTCCATATGAATTGTTCAATGGCAGAAAACCAAACATCTCACATCTTCATATCTTTGGTTGTAAATGTTTTGTATTGAATAATGGAAAAGATAACTTAGGAAAATTTGATGCTAAGTCAGATGAAGGTATTTTCCTTGGATATTCTCTGCATAGTAAAGCTTATAGAATATATAATAAAAGAACAATGACAATTGAAGAGTCTATACATGTTTCCTTTGATGAGTCTAATGCCATTCTTCCAAGGAAGGATTTTTTAGATGATATTTCAGATTCCTTAGAAGATACACATATTCATGGAAATGACTCTAAAGAAAAAGATGAAGGAAGCAATGAAGATTCACAAGATAATGGAGTTAGAGCAAATAATGAACTTCCTAGAGAATGGAAAGCCTCAAGAGATCATCCCCTCGACAACATTATTGGTGATATATCAAAAGGGGTAACAACTAGACATTCTCTTAAAGATTTATGCAATAATATGGCTTTTGTATCTATGATTGAACCTAAAAATATAAAAGAAGCCATAATAGATGATAACTGGATCATTGCCATGCAAGAAGAACTGAATCAATTTGAAAGAAACAATGTGTGGAAATTAGTAGAAAAACCTGAAAATTATCCTGTCATAGGAACTAAATGGGTTTTTAGAAATAAATTAGATGAACATGGCATAATTATTAGAAATAAAGCAAGGTTAGTAGCAAAAGGGTATAATCAAGAAGAAGGAATAGACTATGAAGAAACAAATGCTCCTTTTGCAAGATTAGAAGCCATTAGAATGCTCTTAGCATATGCATCCATAATGGATTTTAAACTTTATCAAATGGATGTTAAGAGTGCTTTTTTAAATGGCTTAATTCAAGAAGAGGTATATGTTGAACAACCCCCTGGTTTTGAAATTCCGGATAAACCAAATCATGTTTATAAATTACAAAAGGCTCTTTATGGTTTGAAACAAGCTCCTAGGGCGTGGTATGAACGCTTAAGCAATTTTCTTCTAGAAAAAGAATTCTCTAGAGGTAAAGTGGATACCACATTGTTCATAAAGAGAAAGCATAATGATATTTTGTTGGTTCAAATATATGTTGATGATATAATTTTTGGATCCACTAATGATTCATTGTGCAAGGAGTTTTCCCTTGATATGAAAAGTGAATTTGAAATGTCAATGATGGGAGAACTAAAGTACTTCCTGGGATTACAAATCAAGCAAACTCAAGAAGGTATATTCATTAATCAAGCCAAGTACTGCAAGGAATTGATCAAAAGATTTGGGATGGAAAGTGCAAAACACATGGCTACACCGATGAGCACTAGCTGTTACTTAGATAAAGATGAATCTGGTCAATCTATAGATATGAAACAATATCGAGGTATGATCGGATCTCTTCTCTATTTATCTGCTAGTAGACCTGATATTATGTTTAGTGTATGCATGTGTGCTAGGTTTCAATCCAACCCCAAACAATCACATTTGAGTGCAGTTAAGAGAATCATGAGATATCTATTAGGTACAATAAATTTAGGATTATGGTATCCTAAGAACTCAACATGTAACTTAATAGGATATTCTGATTCTGACTTTGCCAGATCTAAAACTGATAGAAAAAGCACAAGTGGAACTTGTCAATTCATTGGATCCGCTCTTGTCTCATGGCATAGTAAGAAACAAAACAGTGTTGCTTTATCCACTGCTGAAGCGGAATATATTTTTGCCGGCAGCTGTTGTGCACAGATTTTATGGATGAAGCAACAATTATATGACTATGGCATCCTTCTTAATCGTATACCAATTAGGTGTGATAATACTAGTGCCATAAATCTATCCAAAAACCCTGTTCAACACTCTAGAACCAAACATATAGAAATTAGGCACCATTTTCTTAGAGATCATGTCCTAAAGGGAGATTGTATATTAGAGTTTGTTGATACAAAGAATCAGCTTGCTGATATCTTTACAAAACTTCTCCCAAAAGAAATATTCTTTTCAATAAGAAGAGAATTAGGCCTTTTAGACCTTAGTGATTTGGATAGGTAATTTTTTTTATGAATGATTGATTGTGTTTTGATTGAGTATGACGCTTGTGTTGTTTAATTTAATTTACTTTTTGTTAGTATAATTAATTATTAAGATAGTATAAGTTTTTAGACTTAGAAATAAGTTTTTCTTTTAGGAAAAAGCTATTTTTTGTTCTGGTAATCGATTACATGAATACTGTAATCGATTACACTAGAATAGATGGCCTGTAATCGATTACAGTATTCATGTAATCGATTACCAGTAGGCTGCCTCCTCCTGTAATCAATTACCATTACTTGTAATCGATTACCACGCGTCCTGCTCTATAAATATCACATTTTCCAGAAATCCCTGCGCAGCCCCTTTTCTCTTGCGACGTTCCTCCATTCCCAAACCTCCAAACCTTCGTATCTCACTCATTTCTTCATCAAATCAACTCCCGTAAATTGAAATCTTCTTCTTTTTCATTTTTCTTTTGATTTCACCGATTGAAATCTGCAAAAACTCCTTCAAATGGCAGAATCATCAAAGAAACGAAAGGGTTCTTCCGCCTCCGCTTCGGCTTCAAGAGCTCATCGTTCCGGAGCCACTAGCGCATCCACAACACCAATTCCACCCTCATTGTCCTCTTCCCCATTGTTTTCTTCCGAAGAACAGCAGAAACGGTACTCAAATCTTTTCTCATCTCATTCCATTATCGACCCTAAGTTTATTGATATGGAATTCTTTTTTGATGAAACCTTTGATTGCATTCAAGCCTTTCAGAACTTAGGTCTTATACCTTTTATGTCATTACAATTGCCTATTTATCCTGAATTGGTTAAAGCTTTTTATTGTAATCTTGAAATTTAGGACAGCTCTCTGATTTCTGAGGCTTTTGGGATAAAAATGGTCATTGACCAGTCCCTTTTCCATGACTTAACCAAATTAACCAGTGACGGTGTACCATTTGAAGGTACACTCAATGACGACTGGAAATTTGATTTCTCTGCACATGATGCCCGCCAGTTGGTTTGCACCAACAATGCGGATATGACCGGACGTCTTCTTGCCGGGTCATTGACTTTTGAAAGCCGCATCCTTCACTATTTAATTGTGCGTATTCTGCTTCCACGGTCTTCCAACCTTGCCCAGGTTTCTGAGGAAGATCTAATTATCATGTGGGCCTTTCATACAGGGCGTCAACTTGACTGGGCACACTTAGTCAGATATCGCATGCATAAGGCATTGCGATTAAATGCTCCACTACCATATCCACAGCTTGTTACTCTCTTTCTCCGTCATTTTGGAATTCCTCTTGATTCTGAATCTTATATTCCAATCAAGAGATCCTTTTTAATTGGTGCTGCTGTGATTGCTTCTTTTGGTTACCGCAAAGAGCGTGATGGCTCTTGGGTCAAAAAGGGTGTTCCACTTGCTGATGATGAAGGCCAACTACCAGTTGAAGATAATTCCACTCTTCTTCAAAGGCTTATGGACAAGTTTGATGGACTTCAGACTTTTGTTGATGACAAGTTTGATGCCATGGAATTGCAAGTTGACATGCGGTTCGATGCTATGGAATCAAGGATCACCAGAGTTGAAGAAGATGTCTCCTTCATCCGAACTTGCTTTGATCCACCACCACCGCCTCCTTCATCCTCTTAGATTATATGTTATTATTCTAACTTAGTTTTATTAGTGGTTAAGTATTATTAGTACTTTGTTTTATCGCCGTGTATTTGGCTTTTTGTTCTAGTTATCGTAGTCTTGCACTATTATTATAATTCTCGCTTTTGTTTTGGTTAATTATGACGTTGTATGGATTTATTTTGATTTAATGGTTGGCTTTGTTTGGATATTTATTGTGTTAATGGTTGGATATAGATTGTTTTGCTCTAGTTCTTTTTGATGTTGCCAAAGGGGGAGAGAACTTGGGAGAGCACATATGGGTTAGAAATCAATTAGAAATTTATTAGAAATTTATCAATAACAAAAGTTAGGCATACATGCCAAAAGATAGGTGGAGTAAGGGTTGTGT
The DNA here is from genome assembly GCF_004193775.1 of Glycine soja. Classification (NCBI taxonomy): domain Eukaryota; kingdom Viridiplantae; phylum Streptophyta; class Magnoliopsida; order Fabales; family Fabaceae; genus Glycine; species Glycine soja. Next base: position 23,367,928 of record NC_041019.1, read on the forward strand.
GAACGTGCTATCATCTTGTATATAGCTTGTCTTGATTTCAGGTATTGTCATCATAAAAAAGGGGGAGATTGTAGACAAAGGATCAAGCTGAATGTTTTGATGATGCCAAAGGATTACATGAATCATATGCTTCTTAAAGATTTATTCAAGACAAAGATATTCAAGATGAATGATCAAGACAGTCTCTAGAGTCTTAGGAAGGGTATATTAAATAGGAAGGGAATTCCAATTGAAGTCGCAAAAGGTTTGGCCAAGAAATCTAAGTTAAAAAGGTTTTTTCAACACATTTACTCTCTGGTAATCGATTACCAGAGTATGTAATCGATTACCAGTGGCCAAAAACGATTTACAACAGCTATTAAATTTGAATTCAAAATTTATACTGTGTAATCGATTACACATATATGGTAATCGATTACCAGCAGTTTCTGAATGTTTTAATTCAAATTTTAAAGCTTGTAATCGATTACACACATACTGTAATCGATTACCAGAAGAGTTTTTCAGAAAACATTCTCAACAGTCACATCTTTTTTTGTGATTCTTGAATGGCTATCATAGGCCTATATATATGTGACTTGAGACATGAATTTGATAAGAGATTTTCAGAACAAAAAGGTCTTATCCTCTTAAAAAGCAAAATCATTTTATCCTCTTACAAATTCCTTGGCTAAAACACTTGTGATTCAATAAGGAATTATTTGAGTGCTCAAATTGTCCAATCTATCTCTTTCAAGAGAGATTTCTTCTTTTCTTCTTCTTCATTCTGAAAAGGGATTAAGAGATCGAGGGTCTCTTGTTGTGAAAGAATTCTAAACATAAAGGAAGGGTTGCCCTTGTGTGTTTAGAACTTGTAAAAGGAATTTACAAGATAGTGGAACTCTCAAGCGGGTTGCTTGGGGACTGGACGTAGGCACAAGGGTGGGGCCGAACCAGTATAAATCTGAGTTTGCATTTTCTCTTCCCTTAAACTCCTTTATTTATTATTGCTTTATATTCATATTCAAATTGTTCTATTTGAATCAATATTTAAGAAATTCATTATTAAGGGAATTTATAACTTGAATAGAAAGTTAAATAGAATTTTTTAATTGGGGAAATAAGTTGTAATATCTTAATTCAACCCCCCTTTCTTTAGATATCTGAGGCCACTTGTCCAACAATGAGGTGCCCAACTAGACGATGATAGGAAGAATCAGAAGTAGCTGATAATGAAGTACCCATCGATGCATGCAATCATGTAGAGTAATCCATAGGAGTCGAAGTGGAGCGAGATCCAAGCATGTCGGGGTCAGACAGAATGTCCAGAGCGTATTTTCGTTAGCATAAGTGAATACCGCGATGAGAACAAGAAACTTCAAGTCCAAGGAAGAACTTTAAGGTGCCAAGATCCTTTACCTTGAAAGTTTGATCAAGCAGCATGTTGATATGTTGTATAGTATCAATGTTATTAGCTGTCAAAATTATATCGTCAACATAAACAAGGAGAGTTGTGGTGTTGTTACCATGGAAGTGCAGGAAGAGTGAAGGATCAACTAAAGATTGTTAGAAACCATGTGAAATAAGAAAAGAAGAAAGTCAAGTAAACCATTGTCGACTGGCTTGTTTGAGCCCATATAAGGAATGTTGAAGGCGACAAACAAGATGAGGATTGTCCACAGAAAGACCCTAAGGAATGTGCATGTAGACTTCTTCATTAAGCTCGCCATGAAGGAAAGCGTTATTCACATCTAGTTGTCGTAAGTGCCAGTTATTAAGTGCAGTTAGGGCGAGGAGTAAACGCACAGTGGTGAGTTTTGCTACCGGAGAGAAGGTATCTAGAAAGTCCAAACCTTCCATTTGGGTATACCTTTTCGCGACTAGGCGTGCTTTGTACCTTTCAACGGAGCCGTCAACATGATACTTTATCTTGTAAACCTAGCGACAACCAATGGTTGTTTTATGTGGTGGTAGAGAGGTAAGAGTCCAAGTTTGGTTCTGTTGAAGAGTCTGTAACTCAGTCTGCATCGCCTTAATCCAACAGTCATGACGAGAAGCTTCAGCATAAGATTTAGGTTCAGTAGATATCGAAATGGACATGACAAAATGGTGATGTGAAGGAGCGAGACGAGAATAAGATAAAATTGAGTTTAGAGGATACCGAACATTTGGCAAGGTGGTAACAGTGAGTGAAGTGAGATCATGATGATAGTCTTAGAGGTATGTGGGTGCATGTTTTGTTCTTGTGGATCGTCGTAAATGAGGAGGAGAGTCGTGGGCAGTTGAAGTAGTGGATGGGTTTATAGTGGGTGCTATAGGAACTTCAAAATTTTCTTTGTTGCTTGAGAATGGTGCCGGGGAAAGGGAGGTGCGTGTTGTGTTTTGAGGCTTGGGTCTCATGTAATGAGGGGAAGTGATCTTCGTAAAAGATAATATTTCGAGATGATGTAATATTGTGGGAGTGGAGATCATAAACAAGATAGCCTTTGGTATGTGGTTTGAAGCCAATAAAGACACATGGATGGGCTCGAGGATCAAGCTTTTGTCTGTGTGTTTTAAGGGTACTGACGTAACACAAGCAACCAAAGGCCCGAAGATTAGAAATATCACATGGATGCCCATACAGTTTTTCATAGGGAGATTTATTATGCAAAAAAGGAGTAGGAATGCAATTAATTAAATATGCAGCATGAGGTAGAGCAAAGTACCAAAAACCGGGTGGGAGATTTGCCTGAAATAAAAGAGCTCGTGTAACATTCAAGAGATGTTGATGTTTTCGTTCAGCAATGCCATTTTTGTTCGGGAGTTTCAACACAGGTGGTCTGGTGAATGATTCCCTTTAGGGCATAGAAATTATGCATGAGAAACTCAACTCCATTATCGCTTCTTATACTTTTTATTTTACCATCAAACTGTGTTTCAATATATGCAATGAAATCGATGATGATTTTGCGAGCTTCAGCTTTTGTGTTCATGAGATGAATCCATGTAAAACGAGAATAGTCATCAACAATGGTTAAAAAATAACGATGGCCATGCATGGATAGCTTTGAACATGGCCCCCATATATTTATATGCAGAAGATCAAATTTATTAGACGCATATGAAGTGCTGGAAGAAAATGATAATCATTTATGCTTTGCATAATGGCACGTGTTACACATGAAGTTCTTATTGTTTTGCAAAAAAGGGTAATAAGATTGCATGACTTGTAATCTTTCAAAAGAAGGATGGCCCATACGAAAATGCCACAGATCTATGGGAATGATATTACATTTTGGATGAGTAGTAGTAGAACATATGGTATGTGGTGTTACGTGATTTGATGTGAACTGGTAAAGGTTGTGTCCCACTTCAATTGTACCAATCCTCACTTGATTTTTCGTATCCTACAAAATACAAGAAGTGGAGGAAAAGATTAATCTGCAGTTAGTGGAAGACACAAGTTTGGATATAGAAATAAGGTTGAAAGTAAACGAGGGTATATAGAGAACGTTAGTCAAGGTAATGGATGCAAAAAGATACACAGTGCCTGAATAAGTAGCATGAACGTGGTGGCCATTTGGAAGTTTAACCATGATGGGACTGATTCGATGGTATGAATGAAAATTGGTTAGCAAAGATGAGACGTGATCACTAGCTCTTGAATCTAATATCCAAAAGGTGAAATTTGTTTTTTAGAAAGATAAGAGTGTACCTGGAGCTGACGTTGTGTTAGTAGAACAGGAAGAAATGGAGGCAACCTGAGATTGGGTAGGTGCTGAGTTCCCTGAAGATGGTTGTCGGATTAAAGCAAGCAACGCTTTGTACTGCTCGGGTGAGAAATTAACCACTTCTTGAGACTCATAGCGCTGAATTTGGTCATCTGTGGCTTTGCTTTCCACTGCCACTATGCTAATTGTTGTTGTATTTCCATTGTTAAACACGTATCCTGTAGGAAATCCATGTTTCCTATAGCACACATCAACGGTGTGATCACTTCTTCCGCAATGGGTGCATGTCTTTCCATTTTTTATATTGTATCCTTTGTTTTTCCCGTCATAACTGGAAGTTACACCATGCTTCTTGTAGAAAACACTTTCAATGTGTCCAACACGTCCACAAAACTCACAAACAGTTTTAACAACATTGGTACAACTCTCTTTGGATTCAAGGCTGATGCTTGTCAAAGAATTGTTACCTGATAACTAACGTTCTTGTTGCTCCACATACGAAAATATCTTTGGTATTATAGGCATTGGATCCATGAGTAATACATGGGATCGAATGTTGCTATACTGTTCATTTAATCCACGCAAGAACTGCATGGCTTGATCTTCTAGCTTACGTTGTGCAATGGTGGTAAGAATTGAACAAGTGCACTTAATGGTGCAAGAACAGGTGGGATCGGGTCTGAAATTTTCAATTTCGTACCATATGATGCGTAATTTTGTGAAGTATTTCGTAACAGAGAGAGTACCTTGCTTCATCGATGATACTTCTTGCTGAAGGTCGGAAATCCTCAAGAGATCCCCCTATGAGTATCGAGACTTTAGATCACTCCAGATTTCTTCTACTTTATCCATCCATAGAATGCTTTGTCTGATGGAAATAGATACCGAATGAACGATCCAAGACACTACCATGTTATTACAGCGGCACCATGCTCCATACATTCGATCAGTCTTCAATGGTTCTGGTGCATTTCCATTCACAAATTCTACCTTATTTTTGGCACTTAATACTGTTATCATGGACCTGCTCCATGAATGATAATTGTTGGAATCCAAAGCTGGAGAGACAAGAGCCACAACTGAGCTTTCGCTTGGATGAAGATACAAATAGCTTTCCATGTTTGGTGTTATCTCATTCATGATGAATGAAATTAAAAAAAAAGGTGAAAAAATGAAGTTGAGTGCACAGCAGAACTCTTTATAAGAAGAGCTCTGATACCATATTAAAAAGGTATACACCCATGAAAGAGGGAAGAATTACGTAAAGCAACTGAGATGACCAAAAACAATTGCATGCTTTATTACTGTTTATGTAAGATATTTATATACACATATGAAGAGAGAGAAATAAAATGGTTAGGTAGTTACACCAATAGTTACACCAGAAAAGCTAACTCCTAACAGTTTTCCTAACTAACTGGTTACTGTTGAGATGCTCTTCATATATATCAAGGTTGTGTCTTTATGGGTGACTTTAATTGCATTCGCAAGAGGAGTGAATGAGTTGGGTCTTCTTCTTATGTTGGTAGTATCAAAGAGATTAAGGAATTTAATGAATTCATTGAAAATCTAGAAGTTTAAGATATTCCAATGAATGGTCATAAATTCACTTGGTTTCGCCTTAATGGGCAGGCCAAAAGCCAAATAGATAGAATATTGTGTTCAAGGGAATGGCTAGACACTTGGCAAGGTTCTATGCAAGAAGTACTCCATAGAGATGTATTGGATCATTGTCCACTCTTGTTGAAAAATAATAATTATGATTGGGGACCTAAACCTTTTAGGACCCTTAATTGTTGGTTCCAAGATGGATCTTTCCATGATGTTGTCAAAATGGCAAGGTCTAATCATCAAGTGTCGGGTCATAGTGCTTTCATCCTCAAAGAAAAGCTCAAAGCGACAAAGCAAACCTTGAAGAAATGAATGCCAAAGTATTTGGCAAATTAAAAAAAACAACAAGACGATACTTGTAAAGAGATTAATGCTATGGATCTTTTGGAAGAGGAAAGATGTTTGAGTGATGTGGAAATAGCTAGAAAGGTTCACCTACAAGAGGAATTTTGGAGACTTGCTAAACTTAATGAGTCCTTCCTGATCCAAAAATCTAGAGCTTCTTGGGCTAATGAAGGTGATTGTAAGTCTAAGCTCTTTCACTCAATCATTAATTGGAGGAGGAGGAAAAATAGTCTCAAAGGTCTCAATGTCAAAGGTTCTTGGATTGATGAGACTTAGGGAATCACTAGAGACATCGTTATCGCTGTCGGACTACACACATGAGCCCGTTTAGAGGTAAGAGATGGATTTATTGCAATTGGAGTTAGAATGAACATGTGTAGGGATCCTTAGAGGATCAAATTGGGGTTTATTTTGGTATATTATTATTATAATTCTTCCTTCATGATTATAATCACAAGATTGTTATGTTTGACGGCCAATTGATGTCCTAATGCAAATTGCTTGATAAAATTGAGTGCTCTTGGTGTTTTTTTTTGTGTTTTTGAACTTATCATTTTAATTCCTTTGATTTTCATATGATTATGTGAAATTGTTTGAGGGGTTTTACTCCCCATGTTGTGAGAATCATTTTTGTATAATTTTTTTGTGTTTTGGACAAGATTTACTATATTAGTGTGATAAATTATTATATTTGGATCATGAAATTCTGATTGAGATTGTGTGTAAGTAATAAATTCAATATGTGATTAATTGTGAGATACATATGTATTGAGATATTGTATGTATTAAGTTGTGAGTTATGAATTATGCAATCACACAATTGTAAGACCCTTTAAGGGCGACGAGTTTTTGCATGACGAGTATTGTGATGTGATCCACTATTGGAACCCGATGAGTTGAATCACTTTGAGGCTTGACGAATTAAAATGATTTTGAAAACAATTGAATAGTTGTGTGTATTACATAGTTCATAGGTAAAGTTTGTGTTTGTGCCATGTATATATTAATATTGTGTGATATGTATATGATTTATAAGGTATGATAACATGTTGCTTTGGGATTGTAACATTGTGATTGAGATTGGGTTTATGTGATAAGTTGAGTATGTGTTAAATTATGAGATCACACATGTATTGAGATGTGTTGTGTGCATTAAGTTGTGAGTTATGAATCGTATAATCACATGACTGTAAGATCCTTTGACGGGCGATGAGTTAATGCGCGACGAGTATTGTGATGGGGTCCACTATGAGAACCCGGTGAGTTGAATCACTTTGAGGCGCGATGAGTTAAAATTATTTTGAGAACAATTGAGGAGTCGTGTGTTTTGTATAGTTCATAGATAGATTCTGCATGTTAAAATGTTTTCTGGGTTGGACCTAAATCAGGAGGAAGAGGCCTCGGTGGACTCTTCAGAGTCTAGGCATTGGGGGATAAATACATCCGGTTTGAGTGCTCCTTTAAGCATGTGTCGATCTCACATGGTTGGAGCATTCTCACAAAATAGCGTAACCCTAACTGGTCTCCCTATGATTTTACCTAGTGAGAGTGACCTGACATACCAGTGTATGGTTTGTCTTGTCAAGTACTCCTAGACGTTTGATAAGATTTTTCACTGACATGATACCACATTGCATATAGGATTGAGTCTTAGTATATATGTTGCATAACGCCTGTATAATGACTATTGTGACTTGTTACGTGATTGTGGGTAATGAATTATGTAAGTGTGAGATGTTTTGTTGTACTTGAGATTTATTGTTCTGAACACGTAATTAGTGTGAAGATGTGGAATGTGATTTTGTGATTAAATCCTTGGGACAAGTGATGTTACACAATGAGTGGTAAAATGATGTGAATTGTGCTAAGTTGAACTTGTTATACTTATATTATATATATGTGCTTTCATTTATCTCTACCTGTTTAGGAATGTAATAACTCGCTCTTTATGTGTTGTTTGTGTTTGGATCCTGTAATAATCTCGAATCTTGTGTTCATGGGAACAGATGGTTAGATGGATGGCTTTAAAGAATCTCGTGCTAGAGGACATTGGGATAAAACACTCTAATAGGATATGGCATTGGGACATGAGTTTCTATATTATTTGCAAAATGTTCTAAACATGTTACTTATTATGTTGCTTAACTTGTTTACTTTTGTAAAAATAGGACAACCTTGTTTTGGGACAGAGATGTTTTCGTACCCTTATTTGATAAGTTTTTAATTTGATAATTAACGTGGATGTGAACCTTTTACCCACATGAACTCTTTTATGTTCATTGAATAAAATATCTTTAATTATTCTACATTCTCATGTATGATATTATATAAATATGTAGTCGGAGTAGATGGTGTCAAAAAGAACCTTCATTGGAGGAAACAGCTCTTGCATAGTGTATTCATTGCTAATGAAGTTATAGATGAGGCAAAAAGAAAAAAGAAAAAAATGCTTTCTCTTCAAGGTCAATTTTGAAAAGGCATATGGTTCAAGGTCGATTTTGAAAAGGCATATGGTTCGATATCATGAGAATTTCTAATTTACATGCTCAATAGGTTAGGCTTCCATGAAAGATGGATCAATTGGATTCGAGGTTGCTTATATTTGTCTTGGTCATCGGTTCTAGTTGATGGAAGTCCCACCCAAGAGTTCAGATGCTCCAAAGGACTTTGCTAAAGCAACCCTTTAGCACTGTTCATTTTCCTTGTTGTGGCAGAAGGATTGACCGGCTTGATGAGAGAAGTTTCCGCCAAAGGTTTCTACAAGGGATTTGAGGTTGTAGATGGCTCTGTGAAGTATCAATACTTCAATATGCCAATGATACGCTCTTCAATATCTTCACAATTAAGACTATTTTGAGATTATTCGAGTTAGTCTCTGGTTTGAAGGTAAATTTTCATAAAAGCCATTTTGGGGCAATTGGTGTCTATAGAAGAGCGGTGGTTCATTTTGCTTCAATATTAAATTGTAAGACTATGACTACACCTTTCATTTACCTTGGTCTGCCAATCGGTGCAAATCATAAGAGAGTTGAGACTTGGCAACAGGTGATAGATAAGTTCTCTAAAAAACTCTCTCTAGGGAAACATAGACAATTTCCTTTGGGTGAAGGATTTACCTTATAAAATTCGTCCTTACATCTATTCCATTCTTCTTATCATTCTTCAAGTTTCCTAAAATGGTGTGCAAGAAGCTTGAAAGAATTCAAAGTAGATTCCTATGGGGAGGAAATGATGAAGTTAAAAAAAGTGGCTTGGCTAAGGTGATCGGATATTTGCGCAAAAAAGGAACATGGAGGCTTGGGGGTTAAGGATCTAAACAAATTCAACTTGGCCTTACTTGCTAAATGGAGTTGGAATATGTTTCACCAAAAAGAAGGATTATGGTCACATGTGTTGTAGGCGAAATACATGGCATTTCAGACAATACTTCTCACCAATGGGAATCCCTTTGGTGGAGAGATTTGAAAAAAGTTCGTGGAGGACTAAATGATTCAAAATGGTTTGAAAATGCATCCTCATGGAAGGTTGGCAATGGTGACAAATGTAGATTTTGGAAGGACTCTTGGTTGGAGGAACAATCTTTACAACAAAAATTCCCTAGATTATTCTCGGTCTCGGTACAAAAAGATAGTCTTATTTGTGAGGTGTGGTCTTCGTCTGGAAATACTTGGAGTTGGGACCTCACATGAAAGCCACAACTCTTTGAGTGGGAGAGAATACTATTAACTAACCTTCTCTCAAGTATTAGTTCTTTGCAGGGTAATGTTGATTAATTCTGAAACTCATGGCGTTGGGACTGTGATCAAAAAGGGATCTTCACTACTAGCTCAGCATATGATTTCTTGGAGGGCCCGGGACATGTAGAAAATCCGCTTCTCAAGTCCATTTGGAGATTAAAATTACCTAAAAAGGTAGCTTTCTTGTTGTGGAGAACTTTTCGTAATAGATTACCGTCTTTACATAACATAGGTGATAGAAATATCATAGACCCAATATATGATCTATGTTATTTTTGTAAGTCATCTAAAGAAACAATCAATCACTTGCTCTTAAATTGTCCATTCGTGGCTATGATACAAAGTGTCTTGGTTGAATTGGTGTATATCTACAAACTGCAACTCATGGAAGCATAGAAGGTCATTGGTGGCAATTCCCGGGTCTAGCGTGTTCCTCACTGGACACAACCTTCCTGAAGTTTATCTAGGCCGCTGTTTTATTCAGCATTTGGAAACAGCGAAACAAGGTGGCTTTTGAAAATGTGGCACTCGAACTGGACAAGGTTATTGAAGACATCAGATTCTTCTCCTGGTCATGGATCAAAGTGGCCTCAAAAGATTTTTCAATTCCCTTTGTCCGATGGCACTCAAACACATCGGCATGCCTGAGAAGCAACTCATTCACGTAGGTGGTACTTCTTGCTCCGCTAGTCTTTTAGTCACTCACCTACCCATATTCTATGAAGACGTGCACATGCCTTATTAGGCAAATTTACTGTAGGGGGTTAATTTTAAAAACTATTTATCAATGGGGGTCTGTTTTCAAACTTTTAACCGGGGGGGTCTGTTCCTGCATGGTTGTCGCCAGAAGAACTGGCGACATAGCTGTTCCGCCATTGCAGATGGCGAGAACGATGCTGAGCTGGAGGGTGCACGTTGGTGCCGCCAGTGGAGATGGCGAGATGCATGTCTTCTTTTTTTTTCCGCAGTTCCGCTAATGCAGTTGGCAGGATGTCTTCTTTTTTTTTTCATAGTTCCGCTAATGCAGTTGGCGAGACAGGTGCTGCAGTTTACTTTTGTTTTTTTTTTCTTCCATTTTTTCTTTCTTTTGCTCTTTATAATACGGGTCTCCCTTAAAAAATTTATATGAGGCATCTTATAAATTGCATTTTAAATGAGTCCTTTTGTTATAATTTATGACACATTTGTCAAAATTTTCCTAAGGAAATATTCTATTTCAAATATTTTATTATATATATTTTGTCCTCAATTGCTAATTGCTAATTAAGTTATGTAAAATTATTTATTAAATAAAATTATTATTTAAAATATAAAATTAGAAAACTTCATACAAGGAAAAAAAATTATGAAAAAGTCAATGAATTTTTTAATGACAAATTATGTTTGTTTTTATCCTACCTAAATAGTTGAACTTTTAATGCATAACATATGAAACTGAATTGATTTCACCTTTGTATAGTTAAACTAATAATAGATTGCGAAAAAAAAAAAGACATCCCGCCAACTGCCTTAGCGGAACTGCGGAAATAATTAAGAAAAAATGGGAATGATACAAAATTATTGTATACGGGAGATATTGATGTAACGCAAGAAGGTAGAGATTCATCTTTCAAATGGCCAGTGGAAGAATGCCCTGTGGGACTTGAGGAAGAGAAGAGAGTAGGGTGTTAGGGAGGAGAAAGAACTGAGCTTGACTTTCTCAACAAAAAGCGAAAGCGCTATGCTAGCTTGGCATGGAAGCTATAGCGAATAGAAGTCAGGAACCTTGGCTCATTCACCAAGGCTGAGACTCTCTAGCTCTGCTCTGGTTCCGCATCTAAAATCAGTAGCTCTGCTAAGGAATCAAGCATCCAATCAATCCGATAAGAGCATCCAATACGAATCACGTCCGAGACGGGAGAAAGAGCGTAGTAGTAAAGAAAGCGAACTCATTTCTTCGCAAATGGCACCATAGCCAACGCTACGCTCTATACTATCTAAAACAATTCTTTCTGGCCGGTAGGGGGCCTTCCGCATGAAAGCGAAAGGAAGCGACCGACCAAGAAATCATACATGCAAAAAGAGAAAGGGAATGGTTAGTGAATCCGAACATGAGTGGGATCGAGGAAGATAGGGCGTCTGGCTTCGAGGTTATGCAGCTAGAATTGGAGTTGCTACAAACTTGACTGCTGAACTCTGGGCTTGGGCTGTCCGTACTGGTCTCCGGATTGCCTTGGCTCGAAGCTTCGAAAAGGGATATTCGAAAAAAAAAGATAGGGCAGACTAAGACTAAGGTTGCTTTGCTTCCTTCACGTGAAAATGAAAAAATGGACAAGCAAATCGAAAACGAAGAACGAGGAGGCATTGCCTTCTCTTCTGCCATCTAGCCTCTCCCTCCTTCAAGCTACGGATAAAAAAGTCAGGGAGAGCGGGCTAGACAGCGAGTAAGACGGCTAGGTCAATAGGAGCAATCCATCGAGTGGGAGAAAGACAGTTACACCAATCCCGTGAGAAATCCTCTTTGAAGTTGAAGCGGGTAAGCAGGCCTTTCTTTTATTCAAGCTCTTGAAAATGTCAGGAAGTCAAATGGGAAATTGGATTGAGGAACTGAGCAAGCAATCCAGTGATAGTCTCTATCTTTGAAAGCCAACCCAGTTTAAAGTAGGGATTTTAGGCACAAAAGCTGCGAACTCTCTTGCTGCGCTTACCCTTATTCCGACAACAGATTCATCGGTCACTGGATGCATGCTAACAGAAAAGAAGAAAGTCCGAAAGTCATTCATAAGGTAGGTAAGCAAGCCGCCCTGGTGCCAAGCTAAAGACAAGGATCACATCGATAAGAGCAAAAGCAAAGACGGCTTATGCCGAATATCTTGAACTCAAAGAAAACCAAGCCTAACTACTTTCATACCAGGAAATCGAAGATGTGCCAAATCGTTCTCTATCGAATCGTAGTCTAGAGCCAAATGAAACTGATTCCACTTGACTTGAGCAAGAATAAGTCAATTTCCCACGGTCAAGCCTAGTAGAGCTCCTAGTCCGACAAGACTAGCAAACATGCTACCGTTAACCATGCTACCACAGAAAGGAAGGGAAAGAGATCGGAAAGCACGCAACCAAACTGAACGCCAGCGCTTTCACTGGGAAAGTCTCCGTCTCTAGCCAAAGACCCGCATTCAAGCCCCATAATAGGATGGAAAGCCCAGGGAATGAAATAAGTGACTCTACCCTACGTCGAACAAGAGTTGGCTTCCTTTCTAATTCTAAAAGGCCTACTATGCTGCCTTTCTTGGCTTGCTGCCTTAGCTAGCTCCCTTTCGTACCGGTTCCCCAAGGTCTGATTCTGCCCTTAACCCAGCGCCCGTGGAGATAACGAGATTAACAAAAGATTTTCTCGGTGCGAAGAATAGCCCTACTCCTATATCCTCAAATATTCTATTTTAGTTAGCTACTCACTCAGTCCACAGATTCGGATTAGTCAAAAAAATAGAACTAGACAGATCAAGGAGAGAGAAGGCTCATCGATCAGTCTTAGCTATGGTTCCATTTCTTTATTCAGTCAGCCAGGCAGAAGTGGAAAATCAAATAGATAGAGTAGATCCTATTCTAGATGGATTAGATAGAAACCTTACCTTAGCGTGATTCCATGCCTGACTTTCCCGATAGTGGAATCTATAGATGTTCCCATGGAGCGGTAACTAGGTCCAGTGCCCAAAAAGGGAAGCTTATCGAAGGGAGGAGTGGAAGCTGCTCTGCTAATGCCCTGGCCAAGAGACGACTTATATCTACATCCATCCTCATAGTAAGAAAAAGCCAGTGAAAGCTCTCTTCTAGGCGCTTATTCCCACAGCAGACTCAATAGCTGCAGTTACGGATTCAATTGCGACAAGATCGTATTCTTCCTTTTCTGATTAACGTGCAAAACCTTTTTGTCCAATTCTAGGAACTGTCAGGTAAGAACTGATTCACTTCCTCACAACCTAGCATTTTATGTCCCTGGGTACCTTTACTCTAGTTTCAAAGGTTTGCAGCACTTGCTTACTGAGCTAGGGGGAGCTCCTGTCCCTTGCTATTGCGGTCACATAAAGGTTAAGAGCGAGGGGATCATTCACTTTGAAAAGCGAAAGGATGAAGACTGATCCTCGTTTCTTTTTTTCTATATATATCTATAGGATAAAGCCATAAGCTACATGCTTATCTAACTCCTGTCTGTATAAAGAAGGCTTCTCTTGTGTGAGACAAGAAAGACGACCTCGAGCTCGAGACTGACAGGGCAGGGCAACCTGTCTTCTTTTTTATTGTTTTATAATAAGAGCGAGATGCAGTAGTCTCCTTAGTTAGCGTCCGAGACTCAACTGTCAAAAGCTTAGAAAAAAGGTTCCAAGACGGTGCGAAGACCTAGACCTAAGCCTAAGCCTTCAACTCCGCAAATATCGATAGCCGAATGGAGGGGAATGAGGGAGCAAGATTCGGAGAGAGAGAAGGGAATGAATGGCCTATCAATCTTTTTGTATTCTTTTCCCCGGTGGACATAAGAAGAAAGTTTGTCTACTAGAATATGACTCGAGCATTGATGAATAGCTTATTCAACAATCTCAAGAGGCATTGTGCCCTTTTCTGATCTTATCCTCTTCTGGGCATGTCTGACTAGTGTAATCAGTCCCTTGCTTTCCTTCCCCGCTGTCACTTCGCCGGAAAGAAGTTCCTTCTAATTAGATAAGGGATATGCTTTTGTAATAGCAATTGGATGCTTTCTCAACACGGATTCCAAGGCTTATTCACCATCAAGCGCGGTAAGAGCTGCTATTTACTCAAGAGCGGCTAGTCTTGCAGCGGCAACTGCTTGAGCTCCTACTCTCACTGCGGTTACGAAGACAGCAAAGGGATATTGAAAAGAGGGAGCACAAGAGCTCTGAGTCATCCAACAAGGCTTACTGGAAAAGACTAGAAGAGTAAGGTCATCAGTCCCAGAGCCTATGAGTGCCATGCAAACAGCACTGATTCACCAGAAAGACCGTGACGGTTCATGTCCAGCTCCTTCTATTCTATAGTTCCTTCCCCCTTTCCTTCACCACCAGCTGGAGCGCAGTCTTCGCCGGTCTCCAGGTTATCAACAAGACAAGACCTATCACGTGGCTACGAGCTCTTTCCTTACTCAGACAGACCCCAAGCGGGCACGGTGACAAGACTTTGATGCGGGGTTCGGAAGATAGGCTTGCAACGGATTCAACCGATCGATTCCCCGTGGCATATAAAGATTGGCGAAGCATAAGGTTAGTAACATCGGTGCTGATAACTTTTTTCTCCTTCGGGGGTGGGCTTTGTAGGAGTTGGGCGAGATGCAAGACTTTTTCCTCAAGGAGTTAGAGCAGAAGTTGTTTACTCGTATATATAAAAGAATAAGACCGGCTTACCATTCTATTAAATAAAATGAAAGGGTTGAGAGTGGATTCCTTTCTTCAATGCATTCCACCGAGGCGACTAGGGCACCTTTTTTGAAAGAGACGCTCAGCTCAAGCCAACTTCTATCAGTTCAGGCGGAAGGTCAGGGGGAGTGGTACAATTAGGCCTTCCCTTCGGTATGCGATATCAGTATGTAAAGTTCATTTCTCTGCCCAGTCAAAAGCTTTTGAAACTTCTGGTTTGAGGGACTTCACCGCTAACGAGCATCGATAAGCTGTCGCAAGCAATCAAAGCGATTCCCTTCCTTATTCTAATAGAAAAGGTAATCCGGGCCCTCCCCCTGTCTATAGCTATGCTATCTCTATCACTGCTAAGGTCAGGTTTTTTTTGCTGGATCAGATATGGAGATTTCAGCCCTTTCCTTCCTTGTTTGCATTCCAGGTTGGTTCTAAAGAAAGGGTTGGAAAATGGAATCAAACAAAAGGTCAGATAGGCCTCCCGTCCCATTCTATTTCCTAAGACAAGATCCGTCGTGGTTCGGAGTCTCGTACTAGCCTCGCCCTATCTAAAACTAAAAGGCGGATGGAAGATGGCCTTCTTAATGAGCTCTCTCGCTTTACTTTATCGGTATAGCATTTATTGCTAGATCGGATTGAGAGTGACTTCTTCCGCTGTCTATGTTTTCAAACATTTCATCGGTGTCGACATTTTCTTCATCTCAGCCAGTGTAGGCTTGCTCCGCACACAAAGGCTACATCTGGGCCTTTCATTGATTTGACTTTTCAATTCATTTTGGAAGCCCTTCCTTCGCTCCGGGCACGCTGTTTAGATCTATTTCGGTTGCCAATGAAATGGAATATGGGGAACTCTCCGTCTAAGTGGTTAATCCGACGAGTCAATTCTCAATGTGATGCTGCTATCCGTTCGACGATCCTACTTCTGATGTCACCCCCGCCTCTCCCTCCCAGTGGAATATCCCATTCTCTATCCAATTCCGGAAGAATGGATCATGAAAGATTTTTTCGTGAGATGCCGATAAGGAACAGCCTATAAAAGCGGGTGGCAGGGAATGAAAGCACTCCTTTGATAGCAAAATATAGAGATTTTTTAGAGCTAGGGGCAGGCCATCTATTCCTGCTTTACTTTCTTCAAAGAAGCCTTAGATCTCTTTCTCGGTCGAGGTGGGAGTAGGCAGTTCTCTATGAACTGGATGTTGAATTATCAAAAAGATGAGAGGAAGGCGCTTCTTCGATTAGGTGTCTCGTGGCAGGGGCTGTGCACAATCAAAGAGGGGCGGCTACTTTCCAGCTTGCTGACTTCACTATGACCTTCCCCACCTAATCTTCCTCCATATAGGCGGGGTATAGGAGAAGCCCCAGAACTACGCTTGAAGCTTCATTCAGATCGATTCCAGTCGCCGCTACGCCACATCAATCCGTTATGGCTCGACCCTCTTAGCAGCTACGGATTCTCCGGGCAGCCATATTTGCGTGGAATTACATTAGTACATTAGTTAGACGAGCAGGAGCGTATGTACCCCGATTCGCACCAAGTTTTCTCTGTCGGGCATGGAGAAAGCTCCAAGGATTGACCCGCTCTACAACCCTAATTCATCGTCATTGGGGCTATTCTCTCGAAAGAAGAGTGTGATAGAAGCATATCCGTTTCAGCCTAGAGATTCCAATACGCCTAGTAGGTAAACGTGCGCCGTCGCCTTTATCGTTCTTGCCTTTTCTCCATTTCAACAAACCCATTTAGGATTCCCTTATCCTTAAATAGTTGCGGTTGTGGCACGACCTCGTACGAAAGCGGCGTGCATCGCAATGTATAGGGGATGTCCCTTTTTTGTAAAAAGTCTATTGTTCTCTTCAGATTTCTTTGCTTTAACCATACCAATAAAAATAAGATTATGAGCCACAAAAACAAATGATTGATAAGGGGAAGTACAGAAGTAGGTTTTGGATTTCGATCGGATTATTTGGCACTTTCATTTGCTTTGGTTCATTTTTTAACTGCTTCCCCCAACAAGAGGTTACTAGTATCTCGACCATAGGGAGAGGAAAGACTTGTTTGTTGTAAATCGCTGGTTGGGTTTACCAATCAAGAAAGACATGGGAAAAGGAAAGCACTCACTGAGTTACTTACGAATCTGAAAGATGGAGGCTGACTACGGCCTCAGATGATTAGGCGGGGACAGGATTCGAACCTGCAATCTTCAGGTCATGAGCCTGATGAGTTGACCAATTACTCTACCCCGCTTCTTCCCTCTTGAAACTGAAAACATATAGATTAGCAAATGAGACTGCCCACACTGAAGACCAAGCCAATCTCGAAGAAGAAGCCTACCCCGGACCCTGATGTGAACAGACGCTTTCTCGGAGAAAGCTTTTTTTCTTTGTTTGTTGACTTCACTTAGCAAGCCTCGAATCCAAATCCTTTCTACTTTCTTTCTTCTCTTATGAAATTTCGACTCAGCTTGAAAAGAAGCCTCAAGCCGATAAGAGCTCTTCATCATGTTCGAGAATTTCTAAAGAAGAACTGACAGTGATTGACCTCACGGCGCACATGCTATATGTTCATGCCAAAAAGGCGAGATTTTCTATTCTGAATTAAAGGAGTGAAGCGCTTAGTGGTTGAAGTAGAGGAGAGCTAGAATGAGTCCATTTTCCTGGGTAAAGCAGGAAGGAAGAATCGAAAAGGCACTTTCTTTCCTATTTAGGAATGAGCGGCCTACAGAGTGGAAATGATCCCGCGAAGCCGGTCAGGCCAACTCTAGCTTTAGGAAGAAAAAGTCATACAGTCCCTACGAAAGCATCCATTTCATGAGTTGAACTGGCTCCGCTCCTTGCTGGACTGGAGGAAAAATGAACGAGATTATTAATGTTATTCGAAGCTAGATTAGAAGTCCGAGCTTTCCTTTCAATTCGTGTAGCGAGGTCCTCTTCTTTTGTCTCCTAGCATTCTACTGGATAGCTCCTACCCTTCCTTTATTTTCCTTGCGCTATGAATTGGCTTTCTTGTTGTTAATGGGCAGACAAACTTTTGACCCTGACGTGGGTGGGCTTTTTGGAAAAAGTATTACCTTAATCTACTTTCTCGGGTATCTAGCGGAAGACAAGGTCTTGACGTTCTATAGATGAACTAGCATAACAGACATGCTTGAATTTAGAAAGGCAAGACAACTCTGAATCACTCGTTTAATACAAAGCAACTTTCCCCCTACCCTCTCTGTTGGGGTGTCCCCAACCCTTTCGGTTGTTTCGGCGGCATTGATCCCGTATTATTTCCACCCCCTCGTCCATTTCTACCCTTTTTATTCTCATTCTTATTTCCTTGACCTTTCTCAATATATTTTGTTGGTTTTCTAGATATACATATACATCCTTGGAATCCTTCCCAACACAGATATATTTCATATATATATGAACAATCTTTGTGATCCGCTTTCTTTACTTACTTTAAGCAATGAAGAAAGACTTGTTTGTTGTAAATCGCTGGTTGGGTTTACCAATCAAGAAAGACATGGGACTCTTTTTTGTCATTGCTTGGCTGTAAACCAAGTGCTTTTCGATCTTAGGCGATCTCAGGTTACCGGCTCTCCGGCCTCATTTCGAGGCACGATTGGAGAGCTCTTTGGGCCTATCAGTTTCTCAATCGCCAGATAGAAACATTCTGAGATGTGATGTTCTGATTACTGTTGTTTATGTAATTTTCAATGCTTGTTCTCATTCCTACTTGCTTCTTTCTTGGTCACTGAACTGATCTTTCAGAGAGGGAAGATGATGTTCTTAGCTCGAGAGATAGCCCTATTTTTTTGCCAACTTTCAGCCCTCTCCCTATGGTCGAGATACTAGTAACCTCCGCGGAGATCACATTCACGAGAATCAGATAATCCGTCTTCCCCGTGCTAGGAGTTTTAAGCTTTGTTTGCCCAAATAGGTTGCTAGGAAGAGAATTGCTAAATTCCCTATCGCTGCTATCTGCTATCGCACCTATCGCTTTGTTCCTCTTACGAGCTAAATCCATTCTCGGACTATCGGTTGAGCTACATATTTCAATGTGAGAACTATAAAGAAACTAAGGTAAGAATGCCCTACTAGCAACTGACTTCCTTCAGGTATGATTCGTTCGTGACCTATAAGTGAGCAAGTCTTCGCCCGTTGCCATTCAATAGCAAAAGCTGTAGTTACTACACTCTTCTTTCTCTGATTATCTATCGTGCTGCCAAGAAGCAAGGTTACGCAGTCCTCTACCTATACGTACCTCTAAGAAGGAAGCTATTTCAATCCTCTCCTTGAAGTCAAGCAATTGAAGACTTTCGTCTGCTCTCATAAGTCAGTTCAAAAGCTTCAGACAAAGTCACCAAAAAGGAAAACATTTTCATTGAAAGGCTGGCTTGCGAAAGGAAAAAGGAAGCAGAAGCAGAGCGGGAGGAGAAAACACTAACTTCCCCGCAGGGAACCCGGAAACTATCTTTCCTCTCCGGAATATATCTTCTTAATGTTGCCCTAGCTCAAGTGAAGTGAGTTGGAGTTCTTTGTTTGAGTTTGATTTATTTCCAGCTACGGAGCTGAGGTCACATTCATTTCTAGAGGAAATCCTGATCTTCTTATCGTTCGTGACTTCCACCTAAAGTCATTGCGTTCAGCCCTCTCCCTATGGTCGAGCAACTACGTACCTTTCTTTTCTAGACCTCATGTGGGAGAGGTACGATGTTACTGCTTGACCTATAACCAGCTCTCCTTGGGAAAGAAAAGAGCTTGACATACGAGACATGTCGGAGAAGGCATCTGTTACTAAAGAAAATCTCATTTGCCAACATTCCCTTGGGTATCCCCCCTTAAGAGGCCTTAACAACGAAATGAAAGGGTTTTGAGCAGCTCATTCGCTTACAGAGAACTCAGCTAAAGAAGAAAAGGTAGAAAGAAATCTACAAGTTACATCGAACTCTCCTCCATATGCTTTTCTTAATCTTTCCCGTAGGAGAGTCACAGATGAGGAAATTGCATAGGTGACCGGGGAACAATTGACTGCTCCAATACATAAAGTAGCTGAAGCTATTGATTGTAGCAGCTCCGTCCCATTCATCACTGCTTTATGTTAAAAAGAAAAGAGCTGCTCCTCTCCGATCTAAGCCCTCTCTCTAGTCAGAAATAGCGTCAGTAAGTTAATCAGGATAGATCGACAGGCCAGCAAAGGCCTTCTACCGCAGCGGGCCCACAGGCCTATGCCAATCTCTTAGGGCAGGTTCTCTTTCATCCGTCTTTCCTAGGTGCGCATCTCCATCTACTAAAAGTAAGGGTGGTTACCATAGATAGATTGGGTCATTCGTAACCGATGCTTTAGCATAAACTACAGCTCTTTCATCAACTACAGCAATATCCGATGTAGCACATTCTCCCTCTTTCGCATATCCGATGCTTTACAAGCAACCTTGGTGTCAGCATCGTCACTTGAGTCATCCTAGAACAACCCTGCCTATTCAAAAGAAGTACCTCACCTCACTTACGAAGAAGTAGTGGGAGCTGGGCTCTCGATTCAGTTGGATAGCCAGTCTACCTAGGTAAGAGTTACGTCGACCCTGCAGGGTATCCGAGAGGGGCACAATGCAGGCTGGAGATCATCTGGTAAGGAGAATCCCCAGGCTTTAGATAGTTTAGAGGGACTAGGCAATGAGCCCGGATAATCGAATGGAACTCTTCTTTCTTTCAGAACCTTTCTAAGGTCATATATGAATAAAGGTTATATATAAACGATCTGACAGGACTCAATGGAGTTGCTTTTAAAGCGAGCGAGTAGTCTTTGCCAAAGTTAGGGGCTGTCAGGACTTAGATAGAAATTTCACAATGAGAGAAGTGTCAGAGTTCGAATAGAAGGTAATGGAGTGAAGTACGTAGCCCTTAGGAAAGTGCACGAGAAAAGGAAAAAGAGTTGTGAGTTTGACTTTCTCTTTTACCACAATAAGCCGTGTAGTTACCGGATCGGGACAAAGAGTCGGTTTAGTCGGAGATAAACAGAGTCGG
Organism: Glycine soja; assembly: GCF_004193775.1. Classification (NCBI taxonomy): domain Eukaryota; kingdom Viridiplantae; phylum Streptophyta; class Magnoliopsida; order Fabales; family Fabaceae; genus Glycine; species Glycine soja. The sequence continues at coordinate 23,388,718 of NC_041019.1, forward strand.
GTCGATGAACAGAGCCGATATCGACACCGAAATATATCACTGTCTTTGACGCTTCTAGGCAATATGCCATCGATTACCTCAAAACTACTTTGAAATTCAGCATGACATAGGTACCTACTTCGAATCTTCCTTGAGAGCTGGGATAAGTACGGAATTTCACTCTGGTGGAATCGCTTCTATCCTTAGCCCGGTACCGAGGGAGGGCTTTCCGAGACCAATGCTATCAAGAAGTCACTAGACTGACTATTATTGCATCGAGAAAGAGTGAAAAGATCTCCCCTCAAGAACTTCTGTTATTCTTATTCTTTTTTGCCGCTAGCCCTTCCTCTCTTTCAACGCTTGGCCACTCGATTGCTATTGTCGCCTTGGAGCCCGCCCTTGGCTGGTTTCACCCCTTCTCTAGTAGCCTTGCCTGCAACCTTGAGAAATTCTTGTGTGACTTATGAATGAAAGGAAATTCCTTGCTTTAGAAAAGAGAAGAGCGCCGCAACAGCTAATTCATCTAAATCAATGGCACGTGAGGTGAGGGAAGGAAGGGCGGGATGAAGCGAGTAACCAATCCCTTGCTGGTTAAAAATTGCAGCATCAGTATTAATCTTATAAACACCATGGGGTGGGGCCTGCCAACCTATAGGTGTTTGCACTATTTTTAGCTTCTCCTTCTTATACTCTTCGAAGAAGCTGATTGCTTTGTTCACCACATCCACAGGATAGTTCTGTATGTCCTGGAACAGCAGCAAATTTCTATCACTCCATAAAGCCCATGCAACTACTAGCATAAGTTCCAGCTGCTCTTCATCAAGACACTTCCCCATCTCCTTCACCCAATCTGAGAAGTTGAGAGCCTGCATCTGTTGAGTATGAAGGGCTAATGGGCAGAGTAGCCAAATGCCAGATGCCCAGGGGCAGCCCTTTAAAACATGAATGGTAGATTCAGGCTCCATTCCACATCTGTCACAAAGCAGGTCAACCTCCACCTTTCTTTTCCCATTTCACTCGTCTTGCATAAAAAAAAACCACCTAAATCCACATCTAAAAGGGAGCCCGCGAGAAAAATGCCTCCTCTATGAGATCTCGGTGCTACTGCCCAGCCCCACCTTAATTTTTTTCGAATTACGATCGACTTTTTTTTCCTAAGCTAAGATCTAGGGGGGAGGAGCTCTTCTTGCGTAGTATACCTTTTACCAGAAATTCCAGGCTCGTATTAATAACCAGTATAACCCCGGACCTTTTGAGCAAGCGCTATGGAGATAGCGAATGCTAGCGTTAGCCCAGCCATCCACATTGCAAGAGCTCTGGGTGTTCTTTCCATTGAAGCTTCACTGGCCACCTCCCTGGCTTGCTCACTGAGGTGGTCTACTAGCTGCCTTACTTTTGCGGAAGAACTTGCCGGTTCCCCGATTTGCGTTGCCTCCGCCAGCTGCTGTAACTCAGGGATGCTTGGGGGTGTCTGTGCTAGACAGTCCCACCATATCGCGCACCCAAGATATAGCGCTGGTAAGATTAAGCTGAGAACTTCCGTGACGTGCTGCCCTTGCCCCGACCCCGCCTGAGTGCTCTGTTGCCCCTGGTGTACCTGTAGCTCTCTGGTCTTGACCCACGGCGAGCTTTTTCTCTCGTAATGCCCCGTAGGCCTCTCTCGGGTGACCTAAGCATTTGGTACTTCGATCTTTTATTAGGTTGGCGCCAGGTAAATAAGGGGCTCAAGAATCCATTCCCGCCGGCATCTTAGTATATGCCATTCCTTCCGTTCCTAGGAAATTCGACCTGAGGCCAAGAATCTGTATATGAAAAATCACTAGATGACAATCGAAGTCCCTCTTTCTTTATTCAAAAAGGCTTTTCTCCCTCCACTTTGTGCCTTGAGGCTGGCTTTGAGGA